>NC_092206.1:1571054-1611685 GCF_043381705.1 Parasteatoda tepidariorum | reverse complement strand
TTTATTAAGTGATACATTAAACAACAATAAACAAATTTAAAGTTTTATTATCTGATTTTAAAAAAATAAGCTATAACTTTTTATATATGCTTTTTTATAATTTTAAGATTAATTTGTTTTTTGAAACTATAAAGTTAAAATGCATATATTTATCTAAATATTTGAAAAAAGGGACAAGTAACTGATACTCTTTATAATTATACATAATTTTAATTTCACTTTCTATTAATCGTATTATAAAAACATTGAAGACCATTAAATATTTATTCCAGTTTAATTTTATTACAGGTAAAAGTCAGATGAAATTTTAGTGTTTACTTATACAATACTATTTAATAAATAAAAATATTTTCACAGTAAAATTTATGAGCACTAAATGAAAAAACCCAATTTTCCCCGGGTTTTTTCAGATAAAACCCAATTTTCCCCGGGTTTTTCCAATAAAACCCAGGCGAGTTGGGTTTTTTCAAAAATCCCCGGGTTTTTTCAAACCCTGCATAGCCGTTTAATTTTTCTATCGGCAGTAACACTTGTGCATTTTTTCCAGCCTGATTTGGCTTTATTTTCCACTGATTTCGATTTTTCATAACGTAAACAGAACTTTCGTGCACCAGAACAAGTCACTGAACCACCAACTTGTCTAGCAATTTCAGCACAAGAGAGGCCATTTTCTCTCAATATGACAATTCGACTTCTTTTGTAGATGTCCAATTAGTTCTTCTTGTTGATGACCTTGTTTAATATTAGTTTAATTAAAAAAAAAGGACTTTAAATATTCAAAAACAGCAATACTCTATTTAATTGTACTAGTATGCATCATTCCGCAAAATATTTTCACAACAATAGATCTTTTACCATCCAAATAACCTAAACTATAGCTACAGACATTTGATTGGTCCTAAGAACAGTGTTTGAGATTGGCTAGTGCGCTTTTATTACAAAACACGTCCTTATTCAAAACTATTTGTGTTTGGTTGTTCTACTAAAATGAACATAACCTTTTTTTGCAATACAGATATTTTAATGCTGTTTATGTTATTAAATTTTACATTAAATTACCTTCAATTTGATATATAAACGTTTGTATTTAAGGGAAAATTAATATATTCTACAAGCACACAAAGTTGAAAAACATGAAACTTTCAAAAAATGCATTATTATGCCTGCNATCAATATATATATATATATATATATATATATAAATATAAATTTGAATTTCTTCTTCAAAACAATTTAACTACTAAAGAGCTTTTGGTAGATTTTCGTTAACTCATAGTGGTCTGAAAATAAAAGTAATTTTAGAATTATGGTTCATAAGTCCCTTTTAATAATTTAAATTCATAACTGTTAACAGAGCTTTTGTTTCACAGACATTTTATTTTCCTACTTCATTAAATATAAGAGAATTAGTATTTCACTAGTATTAATGTTTATACATATATACAAAGGCAAAGTTTGTACAGTCAAACAATGAAAATAAAAACTAGTAGGAGGTAAACCTAGTAACAGCAATGGCATGATTCATGCATTTAGCAATCTCTCTCCTACGATGTTCGTCAGGTGTTGTAGGTAGGCTCTGTAACAATGTTGCGAACTTCTCAGCAACTGGCATCAACAATCGTTGCAAGGCTTCCAACTTAGTCTGAAATTATTTCATATCATATTACAGAGTTTGTCAACTTGTGCATAGAGTGAACCAAAAGTGTCCTCAATTACATTTGTTCTTTAATCATTTTTGAATTTCCTGGGACATTTATTTAAATAATGTGTCATAAAAGGGAGAAATTGTTTGCAGTACGGATATAGTGAGCTCCCAGTTATAGTGAACTGAAATTTCAGTTCCTGGAAGGTTCACCATATTAAAAAAAAAATTTAAGCAGTTTATCATTGCGATCCAGTTCAAATAATATAGTACTAAATTTCAGTCAATTTAGTACATGTTTTCAGTTTTGTAAAAACTAAAAAGCAACAATTTGAAACAAAAATAAATTTCTTAAGAAATTAAAATCGTTATAGTACAATAACTTTTGTTCAAATGATCAGATCTTCACTTTCTAGGACTCAATCTTAATAGTTCGAGGAGATAACAGCCAATATGCTAATCAATTAGTGCAGTTTATGTTTTAAATTACAAAGTCAGACACAAACACACATTTCACAAACATACCTTCTTTTCGATGGATTCTGATTCCTGACCCCTAAAACATAGAGGATAACTACAAACTGGGAAATATGGGCCCCATAGTATGGACGCCTTACTGTTAATTTTACTTTTTGCTTATATCACCATATCTCAAAAAAAAATTTAAGCAAGATTAAAATTTTTTGCACACAGTAATAAAATTCGCTTATTTAAAGATGCAAAAATATAATTTTAGTAAATATTTATCATTTTTTATTATTTTATTTAATTATAGTAGAAAAAGTTTGAATTGTACGCTATAAAATTTTTTGAAGTATATAATTTTACACGGCAAAACACAAATTTGAGCAAAATTGGTTGAATAGTTCCTGAGAAATCAAATTTTAAATATACGACCTTTTAAAATTTCAACTTCTCAAGAACTAACTATCCAATTTAACTCAGATTTTGCCATTTTTGTAAAATTACATACTTTAAAATGAGATAAAAACTTATATGCCTTACAATTCCAAATTTTTCCAATTATTACTACATAAAATAATAAAAAATAAATATTTACTAAAAGTTATATTGTCCAAATAATCCTTGGATGAAGAAATTTTATAATTGTGTACAAAAACTTTTCAATCAGCATAAAAAGTTCTTGAAGTATGGCGAAATACGGAAAAAGTAAAATTAACATTAAAGGGTCCAAATTTTGGATTGTTCTCCTGACCAAACTATGGGATTACACAGATTGCAGCTCTATATTTCGGGGGTCAGAAATCCGAATCTCTAGAAAAAAAGTTCATTTTTGCGTCTGATTTTGTAACTGCATTATGTAATTTGCATATTTGAAGTCACCCCCTCGAACCGTTCAGATAGGGCCCTAGAACGTAAAGATTCAATCATTTGATCAAAAGTAATTCAGGATTGGGGAGGTGCACTGTGTACATTATATATCAATTACACACTAATTTTTAGAATCAAATACTTTTAGTAGGAAATGATACTAACTCTTAAATAATATGATTTGTAGATAATAAAATTTTATATAAAGCTAAAATAAATAATTGGGAAATAGTTATGTATTTTTTTTTAAAAAAAAAGTCAGGGATGCCACAGAAAAAAATGAACAAAATATTTGCTTTTAGCAGCCTAAAACATAAAAATAGTAGCCAAAAACTAGGAAAATAGTTGCCTAAATAAGAACAAAAATTCATCAAAAATATGACTAAATTTTTGTTAATGACTTAATTGTCATATACCATGATCCATTCAGTCAAGTTGGTGGCAAATATGATAATTTTTATGAAAACGTAAATGTTTACATATATGAAAAGTGATTACACAAATTCGAAATTCACGCATCCTAATATCGTATTAAAAATTTCTTTTAAAAATCATGCAGAATTTCGTAGCAATAATCATTGAAAAGGCCATCGAGAAATGAAATAGACTTACAATGGAGTCTGTGCAGATTGAACGAATTAAAAAGTCAAGACTTAAATTTGCAATTCAAAATTTTCAAATTTTTTTATTTTTTAAGAAAAAAAAAGTTCAATGTGTTCAGAAACTATCTTGTGGGATGCAGATTTTCCACCCAATTTTTGCTTTAAAAAAAAAAAAAAAAAAAAAANAAAATTTCTAGGAACACAGAAAAGTCTCCCAATAGTCTCCTTTTCCTGAAAATAGTTGCTTTTTTAGCCTTTTTGGGCAAAAAAAGTTGCCATAGTCGCCGCATGCCAAAAATAGTTGCAAACAGTTGTATTTTAGTTGCCTGAGAAAAACCCTGAAAAGTAAATAAGAAAAACTTAACTTTCTGGTTACATTAAATTGTTTTTAAATTTAAGCAAATCTTATTTTAAATAATTGTTTTGGTCATTTTTAACTCTTCTAGAATTTTGGAAGAATGGACAATAAAAACATTTGAGAAATGAGCAGAAAATATCATACCTCGGGACTAAAATTAGCAGAAACAATTAGTATAGCTGCAGTTTCATATAGGTAGAGCTGATCGTCAGAAGAGAGAGATCCAATCCCATTCACTGGGGAATCTAAAACTAGCAATTCTTCAAGTTCTTTAAGTATACCCTCTGTATAATTAGACATTTGAGACCTGTTGAGTAAGAATTCATTTGAACACAATTTGTTTTGCTTGCCAATTTCATGGCGCTGATTACCTCACCAACTTTGAATATTTTCCAAAAAATCTTTTTTAATTTTAACTCCATTCATCTTTTTACACCAATCACTGAATAAAAAATCAATAATTTTCTTTAAATGATATTTGTACATATTTTTTGATTCGCTATTGTTTTTTTCTAGATTTTTTTAATTTTATTTATTTGTCTAAAAAAAAACAACTAATTTTCAGTTTGATCAACATTTTAAAACATTGACGTCAAATGGAAACTGAAACAAATTTCGACACAATTGAAAACATTTTGTGTAAGAAAGCATTGTTTATAGACACTCATTTTTAGCATAACTTTTATGTTTTGGAACATTTGTGTAATCGAAGCATTCATCGCATTTTTTTTTTTTCATTTCAGTGTAACATACTTGATCAATTCGCAATAATTCTGAAAAATAACAATATTGTTTTCAACAGAAAATATTTTAAGGACTGTTTCAAATAAATGCTATTCATGAAATTTAGTCTACTAAATTCAGTCTCCCTTCCCCCCAGGACTGAAGAGGTTGCAATTAAGTCAAATTTTTGAAAATGAAATTAACATGAGATAATAAGCTAATTACTTTTTACAAATCAATCGAAATACAACAATTATTTTTACACACAATTAAAAGAAGAAAAATAATTCTTATAAAGCTTAAACCAGCAACAAGTAATTATTGTAACTAAAATATTTTTGAAGTATTAATGAAACAATTGAAAATAATATTAAATAACCTTAACCTTTTAACCATAACCTTTTAACAGTTAAGTTATTTTGATGATTTGGGTACATGAATTGTAGATTTTTTTTCATTGCAAAAATCAAATGTTAAGTAATGACATGCATAAAAATTTTAAGGTTTTGTAACCACTGCATATTTTACTTTAGGGGGCAGCCACTCAGCCTAGCAGTCAGTGGTGTAGCTATGGGGATGGTTCAGGGGACAAACAAAACCCCCTCCGAAATTAAACTTTACTTGAATAATAAACTACTGTACAATAAATAGGATGCAGATATGAAAAAAGTTTTCATTTTTCACTTTTTGTAATTTAAACGTTTAGAATATATATATATATATATAGGTAAGCAGGGCTAGGTACTTTATTTACGTCGCACTAGAGCAGCACAATGGGCTATTGTCGACAGTCTGGGAAACATTCCTGAGGATGATCCGAAGACACGCCATCACAATTTTGATCCACTGCAGAAGGGATGGCTCCCCTGCTTTAGTAGCCCGATGACCTGCGCGTGAAGTCGAGCACTTTACAGAACAGATTAACGAGAACCGATACCGTGCATCCTCAGTCCCTACGCAGGCTGATCCAAGTGTTCACCCAACCGCTTACTGACCGTAGCTAGTGATGGTTGACTTTGGTGTTCTACTGGGAACTGTCTCTTTACGATTAATCCACTACTGGACAATATATATATATTAGAAGGAGATGACCGATAACCCCCCTCAAACATATATTAAAACTACGCCACTGCTAGCAGTGGCAAAGTTTATTTCTAATGGAGCTTTATTTTCTAAAAAAAATTTTCAAAAAAACATTTAAATCATTTTCTAAAAAAATAAATCTTCTATATAACGCTTTAAAAGCTGGACACCATTTTGCTGCAAAAAAGAATTATATATATATTGTGTACTTTAAAGGCAAACCTCTATTCTTTGAAGCCTTCAATAGAGTGCTGCCATCTATTGTTCCAGAAATAGATTCGAGTTTGACAAAGAGACGAACCAAATTAAAACTTGTCTCTATATACAAATGTTTGAGTATAACAATTAAACTGAGTAAATGACATTTTGGAACAGTAAGTGCCCGAGATAATTTCGGGCATGACAGAGGGAACAAACCAATCTCTCAGTTAACACCGTGTATTACAGGATGCGTAGCCAAATCTTAAAATAAGTACTTTTTAAGCACTCAAAAAATATTTTTAAGCACTATATACATTAACAAAATAATTTCCAACGACTTTACCAAATTACATAAAATAGCTAGTTTCTAACAAAGAACTCTTTTCTCGATTATATTAGCCATTATAAAAAGATGGAGAAATTTTTCGATTCAATATCAGAGGGTGGAAAATGAAGCCTGAAATTGAGGATATCTTGTAAAATGCAGCGCACATAAGAGTGCAATAATCTAACGCCCGACGGTACACCGAAATGGATTGTGGTCGTATGAATTGTGAAAACGTTGAATAGAATAATATGAAAAGGACGTTTTTACATATACATCACGAAAATCAACATTCCCTTTTCGAAAAAGGAAAATTGAGCACTTTTTAAAAACACCCAATGAAAAAAGCACCTTTAAGGACTTTTAAAAAACGAAAATAAGCACCTTTAAGCACTTTTTAACACTAAACATATCATAACCGGTCAAATGACAGAACTTTTCCATTGAAAATGCACTTATCATTTATGCACACTTGATTTCATGACTTTTTCTAACAATTATGTACAGTCAATATTCTATTCTGTTTGTTTCAAATAATACTTGTCATATACCTATTTCTACCACGATTGGCCGGGTTAGATCAATCTAATCAGAATAACTGTGAATTTCAAGAAAGTACCTAAAATTTTAGAATGGTATTTTTGCATAAGAAAAGTGACAAAAACTAAATGTTTTGGTAAGTAGCTCATTTTGATAGCTTTACTTCATTTCTAACTAACTGTTAGTTTTTACCCAGAAAAATGTCAAAACAATCAAGACAGTTCTTAGAAGAAATAATATTATTTATAAGAATTATAGAAATAATAATAAATATGTTTGAGGAAAATGTATAATGGAAACACCCTGTATATGTAAAAAATGCGTTGAATTAAAAATTCTTATCCTTTGTGTGTTGCAATACATAAAAACTATACAATTTTGTTGAATTACAATAAAGTGTTCACTTCCTTCCTAACATTCATATTTCACACATTCTATCAAGAAACATAAAGTCCAGTCATTTGATTGGCTATGATAGATATACTATATTAAGTGCTGGTATGTTAAAAATGATACTCGCACCATGTATTATATTAAAAATTGATACTTTATTAAGTTTTGATTTTAACTTACTTGAGGCATTTGATGAATCTTGAAAACAAATATGATACACGACTTCTTACATGAGGATCTTTATTTTTAAGCCCTCTGTTATCCAAAAAAGCAAACTGAAATATTAAATAAGCATTATCTATATATATATATATATATATATATAATTTAAAAAAGGAGCATACCAAAATTTCGGGTATATGTTGTGACTCCTGAGCAAAGAATTTTTCAAAGCGAACAACTGTTTCAAAAAATTGTAGAACTACTATTGAATGCCCTTGAGTACTAACATCTGTTGTTATGAGCTGCAAAATATCAAATATTCAAGAAGTATACAGCACGGAAACTAATATGTTATTAAATTGCACTCTAATCTGGAAAAAAAAATTTCATGTGTTTTCCCTGTAGACACCATATTATTAGGAGGAAACACACTATCACTACACTTTTGTGTGAGCTATAGTGTACTAACTATACTAAATTTAATTGCCTGAGAAACTTAGAGAAAAAAAGGTACAGAGGAACATATTTAAAAACAAATAATGCTAAAGTAAATTAAATAGTGTAGTATAGCTGAAATATCATCTTTAAATAGGCTATAGATTGGGCTTTGAGTGGGAAAGACGAAAATAAAGGACAAAATTCCCTGTATTTTCAAAGTTTGTAAAGAAAAAATAAAAATTCCCTGTATTTTCAAAGTTTGTAAAGAAAAAATGAAAATTCCCTGTATTT
Organism: Parasteatoda tepidariorum; assembly: GCF_043381705.1. Classification (NCBI taxonomy): domain Eukaryota; kingdom Metazoa; phylum Arthropoda; class Arachnida; order Araneae; family Theridiidae; genus Parasteatoda; species Parasteatoda tepidariorum. The sequence goes on along the minus strand of NC_092206.1, from coordinate 1,603,595 downwards.
TCAAAGTTTGTAAAGAAAAAATAAAAATTTCTACATTTTCCCTGTTACTTTAGGTGATTTTTAAATTCTCTCTATTTTCCAGGTTTTCCCATTGGAGTAGCAACCCTGACAATGTAAAAATGTTTAAAAAAAAAAATTTAAAGTTACAGTTAAGGCAAAATAATAGTTCATATAAATAAAAATAATCAAGAGACGGAATTAAGATTTAAAAAAAACTAAAAAATAGAAATATATCCTCTGATTTATCGAAAAAAGAGAGAAATATAAATTTTTCTACGTAATTAATCAAGACTTAATCATTGTTTTACAGAGAGGGTTATATAGTGCAAGATAGTACATTTTAAAACTTTATTATAAAAAAAATTTGAATGAACACTAACTAACTGAAAATAGAATACTTGGAACATGGACAAAAAGAAAATAGTAGATCTGCAGAAATTGAATCTGAAATTGATCTGAATGTTGAGTGCACCTCCTGGACGGGTGCTCTGGTACCAGCGATGTTTGGGGGTACGAGCCAGTAAACATTGTCTTCTTTTTTCTTTTTCGATGTTTTCTTTTTTCACATCTTCCTTAATTTTATCAACGAATTCTTTTTTTTTTTTTTAAATGGGACAAATTTGAAAGTTTAAAATTCTCACTAAAAAAAAAAATCTAAAAAATGAACCTACACAAAGTAAAGTAAAAAGTAATACTGCCACATTTTTAATTAAGTTACCGTCTACAGGTATAATTGTGAGCCCAACTCAAAAATCCTGAAAATTTCTTGAGTGAAATCATTAATAAAGCATTTCAAAAAATTTATGTCTTTACAAATTCAAATTTTTGATATTTTCAAAACATGAAATTCTAAATAAATTATATGCAGCATAATTCAAATTAACAATTATATATAGGTTTACTTTTATGTCTTATCACATTCATTCTTACACCAGAAAAAAAAATATACACAAATGCAAGAGCTGCCAAGTATAAATTCTAGTTCTAATAATTCTAAATAAAATATACAAGACTTTATATACACAAATGTGATCAATGATTTTTCGAAACTTCTGAACCTCGGATTTTCGAAAACTCTCGGTTCGCAATCAGCGAAAAATTCGGAAATCCAAATTTTTTCCGGAGCACAATCTGTGTCTATGAATAGTACATTCAATACTGTGTTATATTTTGTTTTATTGAGCAATAAAACTAATACACTCAGAAACTTAAAAATGTGTTTAGAAATCCGTACAAATTTAGTGAAAAAAAAAACAAAAACAAATTAGTTTAAAATAACAAATGAACTATCTTAGTATTAGAAAAAATTTTACAAATAACTGGAAACTAACATAAAAGGAACTTAAATTAAAATGACAGTATAAATTTTTAATGATTTGTTTAAAGCTAATATAATTGCATACTTACCAAATGGAGCATTTTATTTATTTCAGCCTTTTTTTCTGCAAAAGCTGGAGAGGAACTTCCTAAGCAATTCTATATTTGAAATAAAATTTTTAAGATTTAAGAGTTCAGGATTTAAAAAAAAAAAAAAAGAAAAAAAAAAAGAAAGTTATTAAAGTTAAGCTCAGATTTCAAAAGAAATTTTTGGGAAAAAAAATTTTCGGAGTTTTACTTCTTGATTATTTTATGAAACAACTCTAAAAAAAATATGCCTCAATGCAATTCACTAGAAAAAAAAATATGAGTATTAATATTATTGGTAGACCAAAATCATCAATAAAATTGCAATAGCTTTAAAAAATAATATGCATCATTATCAATGAAAAAATTTCTATTACTCCTTCATACTATATGGTACAAGTATGCAACATGATTCACAACATATGAATACACTTACAAACTAAAATATTGAGTTCAAATAATTCTCGAAATTTCTAAAACTTGAAACTGCTTATCATTCATTTTGACAATAAAGATTCATTTGTAAACTTATGCTTTACATTTGCTGCTTATATTTTACAATTGCATTACTTTATTATTTAGGCCTCCTACACTTGTCAAAGTATATTTTTTAAACTCTTACTTTTAAAGAATAATAATTATAGTTAGAAAAAATTAAGACCTTTTGAAATAAGTTATCATCCTCTTTTAAAATTTTTAATTTAAACATTTGGACAGCTACTTTAATACTGCGTTCTTAGTCAAGAGTTGAGACAATTCAAAGAAAAAGACGAATTTTAGGAAAATTAGGGACCCTTGAATACTTTTTCTTAGTTTTTCAAAAGCGCAGTACAGTCATAGTACGGTCGCAGGGTTGCTACAGCAAAAAAGGAAGAAAAATAGTTGCTTTTAGTAGCCTCAAGAAGGAAAATAAATGCCTAAAACTATGAAAATAGTTGCCTGAACAGGAACAAAAATTTATCAAAAATAGTAGCCAAATAACTAAAATTATAGCTTAATTGTCAAATACTATGATTAAAAAAAAGTTTTGTACAAAAAAAAAGGTATACATATTAGAAACTAGGTACCAAAATATAAGTCGAATTACAATAAAATATTTATGTTAATAGAAGGAAAAAACAATTAAAAAGAACAAAACTGCCCCCCTCAGGGAGAAAAAAATAACAAGTATTTTATTAAATCTAATGGAAATTTAAATCTTTGGCTTTCTGGACATAAATGATTGTATAAGAGTTAGGTTTCTTTTATTAACAATTTAGTTTAGTTTTTGTTCATTTGTTTCATGCTTGCAGACTACGTTGTACAAATCTAATTCCTTGAACATCCTTAGCCTAAGGACTTCTTTAAGTCTTTCATTCACTTCTTCTGACAACTTGTCAGCTGTTTCTTTCAGTGGGTGGTTTCTTCAAAATAGATCCCCTCTATATTCTTTGGCGGCACTATATACATGATAGCGAGGGGACTGAAAAGTAACGTTCATTTTTGAGAAAAAACTTCACTAAGATTAAAAAAGTCTCCCGATAGTCGCCTATTCCTGAAAATAGTTGCTTTTTTAGCCTTTTCCGGCAAAAAAAGTTTCCATAGTCTTTTAGAAAGTCTTAGTAGAAATTGAAAGGGAAAATCTAATTTTGATAAATTGATGCATTAAACAGGTATAAAAACAGTCTTCCATTATAATTATAGACTTTTGTAGAAGGGATCAAATAATATTTTAGTACCTATATTTTACTTTTCACTAGCATCAGGGTTGCAAAAAACCCACCTACCCAGTAAAACCCACTCTGAAAAACCCAGTGAAACCCACCCTGAAGTGGGTTTTTCTAAGATTGATTTCTTTCTTATCCCCTGTTGTATTAAAGAGGTTTTTCTATTGAAATACACAGTCCAGTCACATTAATGTCAAAAGCCAGAATAACCACCTTTGGCAGAGTGGACCGCTGCGAGACGTGCAGGAAGATAGTCAATTAGGCTTTTGAAGGTGTTCACTGGGATGTTGAGTCGTGCCAACTCCAGTGCCGTGGCTAGCTGCGCTAAATTACGCGGTTGAGGATCCATGGCGCGAGCAACCCGATCGAGGTGGTCCCACAGATTCTTGATTGGGTTTAAATCCGGTGAGTTTGCCGGCCAGGGGAGTACGGTAAACTCATCCTGGTGCTCTTCGAACCACGCTCATACACTGCGAGCTGTATGACACCTTGCATTGTCCTGCTGGTAGATGCCATCATTCTGAGAAAAAATCATTTGCAATTAGGGGTGGACATGGTCTGCTAGGACATATGCGCACTTGTGCTGATCCATCGTGCCTTCCACAATGATAAGTGCACCCAGTGAACGCCAGGAAAACATTCCCCGAATCATAATGCTCCCTGCTCCAGCCTCGATCCTTCCGGCAATTGTTGCAGGTTGTTAGCTTTCAGACGTTTAACGCCGTGTTCATCTGTCCGATGGAACATAAAACGTGATTTATCGTGAAAAGCCACCTGTCGCCACTCTGTGGACGTCCAGTTGCGGTACTGGCGTGCAAATTCCAGCCTTTTTCGTCAATTAACAGCAGTCAGCATAGGTGCATTAACCAAGCGTCTGCTGCGGAGGCCCATGCGCACCAACGTTCACTGAACAGTTGCTGAGGATACACTCTTGGTAGCCCCTTGGTTCATCTGGGTGGTCAGTTGATCAACAGTTGCCTGTCTATTCTCCTGAACTCATATCCGTAGCAATTCGTTCGCCTCTTGTCATCTATAGCCCGTGGTGCACCACATGTGGCACATTGGATAGTGACATTTTGCCATGCACGGTATACTTTTACCACGGTGGCACGTGAACAGTTCACAAAATTAGCCGTTTCCGAAATGTTTCCATCCTTGGCCCGAAAGCCAATAATCTTGCCCTTTTGAATGTCGGATAAATCGCTACGTTTCTGCATTACGCCAATGATTGAAATTCTTTCCGATGCCCTAGGACATCCTATATATACACTCCACTCTAATGTGCTGCCACCTGCCTTCTGTGATTGGTTATTTCACATTGACGTCGAAAGTAGGTGGTGGTCACATTAATGTGACTGGACTGAGTATATATGTAGTCTAGCCTAAAAAAATTAACTTATGGAGAAAGTTGGAGATTGGAGAGTCACCTTGCTGGCTAGATTTGACTGTATGCCCATTGATTAGTCAGTGATTCGCTTTCTATGAAAATAAAAAACTTTCCTCAAATATTTTTTAAGACTAAAATATAAATAAAAAGTAATCGTGTATAAGTTTCAAATGTGTGATGTATGTGAGTACATATATCATTTTGTATTGTGATGTCAGAAAAAAAAAACATTTTTTTCAGACTTTTGCACCAATTTATTTGTATTAATTATTAATTACCTATATGTTAAGTCAATTTATAAAATTAAACTTAATTATTAATATTAAAATAAGCTGTTTTAAAATAAGGTACTTATCCCTGCCCTCTCTTTTGAAAAAAATTCTATTAGAACATAAAAAGCCCAGAAAAGCCAAAAAGAACCCAGAAAAGCCAAAAAGAACCAAGAAAAATGCAATAAATACCAGAAAAACTCACCCGAAGTTGGGTTTTTCTAGAAAAAGAGTTTTTTGCAACCCTGACTAACATTGATTTATTTTTATGTTACTTAAATGGCATTTATATTTTATGATACTAACACAGGCAGTTTTAATTATAATTGTTTATTGATCACAAAACTGAGTTTATTTGATCAAAACACTGTAATATGCATTAAATACCATGAAAACGCAAAATTTTGCAAAAATTTTGAATTTAAGATTGAATATTACACTCCCCTTCTAATCAAATAAGCCGCTTAATTGCATAGATTTGGTTGGAACTGATGGTATTCCTTTAAGCGGGATCGACTGTATTACAGATAAAGTCATGGCAAATTCATAGCAGCCCATTAAGGAAATGGAAGAAATAAACATGCAACAAAAATTTATGTAAAACATTTATATTATAAAACAAGTGATAACATTAATTATACTTACAGGTAATACTTCTCCTAGAAGATAGAGAAAAGTGATTGCAACTTCTATTTCTTGAAATGAAAGACTTCTCCACTGGTTTAGAGTATTGGTGATTATATTTCTTGTATGCGTAAATACTAAATTTAAATCCTAAAGAATAGATACACACAAAAATAAGTCTAATTGTTATACTACAAAAGATTGAATTCACTAATAATAATACACTTTTTCAGAATAATAATCAGGGTTGATATAAAAGAAATCACATTAAACAAAAATAATTAATTGAATCATTTGAATTTTTTATTTAAATCATTAGTCCGATCATAAATAAATTTTTTTTACACTATAATTCATGAATAAATTCTTAAGGTTGCGAAATATTACTTTTATTAATTTTGAAGGTTTTATCCTGAGTAATAATAAAAGTATGTTTATCTGAAATAGACAAAGAAAGAGAGAAAATGTATGTAAATTAAGTTATATGTAACTTAAAAATTAAATTCTTTTATGAACTGTTATGTACTGTTTACTAAACATATTTCAATTGTACTCTTTTAGTTCTTTTCAAACATAATCTCGAGGCAGAATCACGGCGACATGGCAACATTGTTGCAGGAGTTCTTGCAGAAAGAATTTTCCTTTAGAAAGTAAAAAACTTTGGTTTTCTTTTTTGCAAAAAGTTTTGAATTTTTTTTTTCTCTAAAATTGCATTTAAAAGATGCCTTTTTCGTGCATCGGAGGGGAAAGAAATTATCGCAATTTTTCGATTCTCATCTGAGAAGAATGAAAAATAAAGAATATTGAACAAAAAATTTCCCTTCTGCAGAAATATTTGAAATATTTTTTGCTTCCACAATTATATTCGAAAGATGCCTTTTTCACGCATCAGAGGGAAAGAAATGCTCGTGATTCTTATCGAGAAAAAAATAAACTTTGGTTTTCTTTCCTTTCACGAATTTTAATTATATTTTTTTTAATGTGATGATGATTTACAAAATGCGAAAAAAGAAATAATTAGTGTGTTTTCCTCTCACAAAATTTGAGAATATCGCCCATATTAGAATAAAAAATATATTACATATTCATTTAAAAAAATACATACTATTTCATTATATCCAAACAGGGTTTTTTTCTTTGTAAATACAACGTTTCTGTTACTTATATTTAATAATAATATGTATATTAGTAATTATTAAAAGTATCTTGTAGTTAGATATTAGTACTTAAGAGAGGTTTATCGCAGAAAGTCCAAATAAATTCTGCCACAGGGATTAAATATGTACATAATATGTGTACATATATGTACATATTTATATGTGATTATATATGTACATAAATATTGAAGAAAGACTGGTCATTTAGATTGATTTAAACTTTCCAGTTTAGTTAATGGTAGGCTTACCAGCATTGCTAAGTTGTCAAAAATAACTTTAAGAGATTTTCTATACTCTTGAAACATTGCCTCTTCTTGACCCTGAAATCATACGTCATAATAATAAACTTTTTCAAAAATTTTGCTTGTAAAAGAAAGAAAAAATTGTAGCATAGTGTTTTTGCAAAACAAAAAATTAAATACATAACCAGAAATAAAGAAAAGCTAAAACAGGGTTCATAGCCAAATCTTTCGACAAATAATAAGCACTTATTAAGCACTAAAAAAATCTTTTTAAGCACTATATACATTAACAAAATGTAAAATAATTTTCAAAGACTTAAGATGATCATGAGAAAATAACTAGTTTCTGACAAAGGACTCTTTTCTAAATTATATTAGCCGTTATAAAAAGATAGAGAAATTTTTTGCTTCAATATCGGAGGGGGAAATGAAGCCTGAAATTGAGAATATCTTGCAAAATGCCGAAAATTTGCACGAGAAGGCAATAATCTCACTGAACCCAGCTCAGTAGACGCACATATGGACTTGCAAGTATTTCATCAAACATGTAAAATGATTGGTACTTTCATACGCTACGGACCGATGGTACGCCGAAATGAATTGTTAAAACATTGACAGGAGTGAAAAGCATGCATTTGCACAATATGTGGCGAAAATCCACATGGTAACGAAAAGAAAAAAATCTCATTTTTTAAAAGAGAAAATTAAGCACTTTTTAAAAACACCTCATGAAAAAAGCACTTTTAAGGGTTTTCAAATAACAAAAATCAAAAATAAGCACCTTTAAGCACTTTTTAAAAATGCTACACACCATGTAAAAAAAAATTGTCAAATGAATGAAGAGCAAGTTATTATTAATCTATATATATATATTTCTCTTATACGGCGGCAAAAAAAGCCTCATTACAACTCCCCGAATGGCAACACTAGAAAATCGACTAATGGTTGTCGCTAAAAATACCACATGCCAATTCTTGCTAAGGTGGCTCAACATATAGCGCTTTTAAAAACGGAAATAATCAGAGAGAGCATCAGCAGGTTGTTCAATTCAGCTGCTGCAATCTCATACTATTAAGCTAGGCAGAAGTGGGTAGTAGATATCTATTTTAGTATTTTGTCGAAAGCGCTTTTTTCACGAATTTATATAGACTAAACCAGTTTTTAGTCATGGACAACTTTATGTTGGTCTCTCTAGGGTTAGATCATTTGACAGCCTAACAGTGAAATTTATAATTGTGTTTAAGGAAGTTCTTAATCTTTAATAGTAATTATTTTTTTGTTATTAACAAAGCCCTTAATCTTTCTCAGTATTTGTTCGCATTTAGTATTTATTGCAAATTAATGTTTAGTTTCTGCAAGTTTTTCTTTTGTATGTCAAACTTCTAAGACTTATACTTATGTTTTTAACAAAGTTGTGAATCATTCATGGTTATTATTTTTTAAAAGCATAATGTTTTGTTTATGCAGGTTTTTCCATTGCAATTCATTTATTTCAATTTTTTATAGACTTGATTATAGCCAAAATTTTAACCTTTTTAAAGAGATATCAGTTTTAGAAATTTTATCTTAAGATTTTATACTATAGCACATTTCTAATAAGTTTAACGAATTACATGTCATTTATTTGAATTCAAATTTATTTTAATGACTTAGTATTTACTAAAAAGATGTTTTTTTTTTTAAAAAAAGTTGTTAGATGGATTTCAATGATTGTTTTGAATTCTTAGAATTTTGTGCACTTGCAATGTACCTAAGTTAGTAGCGAGCGAAGCGAGCTTGCTTTGTGAAGCAAACCATATAAGATTGCGCAGCAATTTTCGGGGGTTGGCGAGCGTTAGCGAGCAGGGGGAGCAGCCTACTAGTATTTTAAAATATCAAGAAACTTAACACAATTTAGCTGCCATCATTACTAGTTAAATGCTTATCAAATTATGTATTAAAATCTAATTGAATGCAATTTTTATATTTTATCTAATGCTCACTTAAAAAAAGAATAACGAAATGAACAATAATGAATGAAAGCATGAAGAACATATAATGTAATATTAGTACAAATAAAGCAGTACTTACCTCATAATTCATATCCATCGAAGCATCATACTTGTATTTATTAATAACAATGTATAAAATACTCTAAAAAAAAGATAATATTGATTATAAATCATCATGACACTTAATTGCTTTCTTAAAAAACAAAGAAAAAATTTTTTTGAGAAGAGTGTCATGTCAAAGGGATCCCTAAAATATACAGACTATAAATGTTGTTTCACTTTGAAAAGAAAAATGATTTCCTGATGTTTCCTGAATGGTTCCATGATGAGGAAATGTTAAATTTAAATGCAACAGTTGATGAAACTTGTAAAAAGATTGCATTGAGGAAGACCTTAAAGCCTTTGAAATAATGTGCTGCATACAACTAAACTTACAGGGGGGGAATCAAAAATGGAGAAAATTTATTGTTCTTGAAAGAAGTATTTAATATAGAATTTCAAAATATTTCAAATAAATAAATATGTTTATTCCTCTTTTTTTTTGCAGCATAAAAATTTTTTGCACTAAGTACAAATTTTTTTTCCCCTTCTTCTTCTGAAGCTCTACGGCCAGCTGTAGGCCATAGCTGTTCAATAGGGATTTAACCCCGCTGACTCATTTCTGTAACAGTTGACCCTAATTTCACGCAATATTTTCTTAACTGTATCAATCTGGTGTTTGATCTACGCAACTTATTTAATCAGCAAGTTGACTCATGAAGGGGAAATTAAGGTGTGGTTGGTGCTATATGGTATAATTGAAGATTGAAATGAAAACAGTATAATGAAATTGATAGTTAAAGATGAAAACTGGATCATAATTGCAATAAAACTTTTATTTAGTATTTGTAGAGCTCGAGTTACGAGATAATATTTTATCCATAATAAGGCATTCTAAGTTAAATAATAAATTTAGCATAATAATATCAATAAGGGCAGGTCATGGGAGATAAATCCCCCATGCCGATGCTGGGATTCAGACCTAAGTCATTTCACTGAGAAGGGAATGAGGGCTCAATCCCCTGAGCCACCACGGCTCTAGTAAAAATATTGGAATTTTTAAAAACATGTGAAATGCATAGCAATAACTGCCAAAAGAATTATAAAAATCTAACTCGGATTTACGATGAAATTGCCAAAAATGAAAGAGCGATTATTACTTATATGTGTGATTTGACACTCATGTCATAATAAAGTGGTAGTAAAAATAAGGGATTTTTAAAGCCACATGGTATAGAAATAAAACCCTAAGAAATCCATTTAAATCAGAAAAAGAAAGCGTGTTAAAAAGTGAAAAAAATAACAAGGAACATACAAAAAGATACATTTTTTAAAACTATGCAAAGCAATAACCACTGAAAAGAGAAACAACATAGATTTGCAACAGAATGAGTGAAAATTGAGCATGTCAAAAAAAGGACAACTCAATTTAAAAGTTTCAAAATTTTTTATTGTGTTTAGAAACACTTGACTAGTTGGCAATCTTAATTAATATAGTTTTCACAATATTTGGATTCTCAAGACATTATTTTCTTTGAGAGTACCTTTTTCATTCAAGTATTAATAACTTATTTTCCTGACCATTCACTACAGTACATAATTATTAGTTTTACAAAAGTTTTATAAAAAAAAATCTCTTCTTGTCTTTTGATTTCTTAATTCAAAATAGCATTTCTTTTACTTTTTTTTTTCATTTTTTATATCACTTTTCATTAGTTTTTAAATTAATTTAGTACTTTTCATATATATTCTAATCATTATTTGGTATTTTATGTTGTTTCCACTATTTTGAAGAAGAAAAAAAGTATGATCAATTGATTACATAATGAGGAAGTGTTTTATCAAGAGGATTTATATATAGTATCACTAATTGGTCAACAATTTAGAAAATATTGCGTAAGAGATCTGAAGGTTTTCCTTCCAATAAAGAAATCTCTTCCTTTAAAAATGAAATCATTTTTTTAAATACATCCCATTTATAGTGATCCCATTTATAGTGATTTATAGTGTTAAATCCCATTTATACTTCTGTAGAACATTATTTGTTTGTGGATAGAGTGAACCAAAAACTCTTTTGTAATTATTTTGAGACTTCAAAATAAATATCGATTTTTAAAACCAGCATTCAAAGAAGTATTCTAGACAAGTCAAAGCCGATGAATTTTTGCTAAGCGATTACTTTTATAGGCTCAAATGGATGGTTAAACAGGTTTAAAAAAACGAAATAACATAAATTCAGAATCGGGAAATGTTTCCATATCTCATGTTGAGGATTGCTCATCAGCTAAAGATTACTAATTTTTTTTTTTTGTCCACAAGAAGAATAAAAAATAAAATTTAACACATTTTTGCTACTGCGTATTATTTTTCAATCATTTTTGTATTTCCTTTCATGGGTCATTTATTTAAAAATGTGTAATGAAAGGGGGGGAGTTTATAACTATTACTTAAAACTGTTTGCGGAACGGTTATAGTGAAGTCCCGGTTATAATGAACCAAAGGGGTTTGACTGAATCAATGACAAGTTTCTCACTTCAACGTTGGGTGAATCATGGAGGCCATAGACACCCGCACTGACTTTATTTTTAAGGAATTGTAAATACTCTCTGGTAAACTCTATGACACCTTGAGAGACTTCATCGTCATCATTGCTCAGAAATTTCAGCAACAGTTCAACTTTGTCATGAACTGCATTAGCAGCAACAGCCATACCAGATGCATCTTTAGCTTTTTGTAATCTAAAAACAAATAAAAACTAAAAGAATGCAGAAAAAATATATGTATATCATAAAAGTCTGCAATAAAAACAATTTACAATAGCAAACGCAGTTGTAACAAGCAAGTCATCTCATAAACAAATACACATACTTAATGTTAAAATAAAAGACTATGTCTTTTTTATTTTGAAAAACAATTGTGATATAAAATACACATCTAAAGTAGATTGCTTTTACCTACCAGTGGCGTTGTATGTTTAGAGGGGTTATGCCTTCTGACATATATATATATACTGTCAGACAAATAAATGCTAAAAGGGTTTTTTTCTATTTTTTGATTGACTAAATAACATAAAAGTAAAAGGTTCGATCTTCGTAAGTCGTTTAAGATGACTATCTCAAGCATTCAACTTACGTCAGTAATGTCATGGTCTGCGGGGATCGGCCAGTTTCCCTTCATTTGCTGTGGGTCATTCTAGCGCGGATCGTGACCTGTTTAAAAAAAGTATTTAAGCTTCTGTTGAAGCATTATTGTATTGTATTCATTCTGTTACTTGTTTGTCACTCTGTTTGTGAGAGTATGTTTACCAGTGTAATATGCTTTTAAAATAAATTTATTGGCATAAAAATTTCGTTTTCTTATTTGTTTTGTTGAGATACAGATACAATGATATTCTGCGACAATCTCGGATGTCATATCTACCTGCCAACTCGTAAGGTAACTGAAAAAGATTTTATTAAGCCGTAGTAAGCGAACAAGTTGGGAAGATTTTTTAATAATTAAACTGAACATTGAAGAGCTAGCATTGAAATATTGAGAAGAGCTAAGTAAGCTCACAAATAAATCATATTTACATATTTTTTAATTATCGATTTGTCGAGGTAGGTTGAAATGTTTTTTGAAACTTTAAATTGAAGATTTAATACGTCAAACTGCATGTTGTCAAACATTATAATGTGGCTACTACTAAGAAGTTCTTTTCTCGGCGGCTGACAAGTTTGCTGCTATATATATATGTGTGTGTGTATTCTAAATGTTCTAATTAGGAAAAAAATGCGTAATGAAAATTTTTTAATGTCTACATCTTACTTAATGAACCGAATAGCTCATTTATTAAGTAATGTATAATTTCGGAGGGGGTTTTGTCCCCCAATCCCTCCCTATGAAGATGCTGAACATATTCTTCTTCACTGTAGTCTGTATGCGAGTGCCCGAATGAATTTAAAGACTGATTTGAGACGTCTTTCAATTTGTTGGCCACCAGTCTTATCAGAACTGGTCAAAAGTATTGAAAGTCTTGCCGCCTTGCGGAATTTTGTTTTTAATGTAAATTTGTAAATTTTTCTCCTTTTGTTTTCATGCTATACTTTGTGGTGCATGAGGAGTTTTAAGTCGTTTAAATAAAAATAAAAATTAAAAAAAAAATAAAAAAATCCCTCCCTATAACTACGCAACTGACTGCAGGCTTTGTACTACATGACAGCCAGGAATTTCTAAGATAGAATAGTTTGATTTTCATAATCACAACAAGCAAGAAGAAAATGAATACTTTTTGACAAGATCGATAAATAGATTCAACAAAAGAAAAATTCTTTTGAAGCACAAAGTAGAGTTTCTAAAAATGGCACTTTTTTTTGTTTAAAAACCCAGTGTGGGGAGAGGAGTTATCGACAATGTCATCTATCAAAAGGTACCCCATCATAGAATCGAGTTAACATGTCTTACTTTTCTCAGAATTTATTACCCATTTATTACTTAATAAAAATTGTAAGAAGGAAATGCTGTTTGTTTTATGCTTTCTCAGGGAGGCAAAAAATAAGAACCTTTTAAGTACTTTTGAAGAACTTTTGGTAAATTGAGTATTTATAAGCATTAAAGCAAATTACCAATTAAAGTTTGAAGAATAAATTTAATTTAAACATAATTAATTACAAATAAATACAGAAAGTTAAAAATGAAATTAGGATTATTGTACAGCCATGCATCACCGACCGTGCCACGAGCTAAAATGTGGATATCGTCGGTTGCTTGTAGAAAAACTGGTTTTACGTGACTCCTGCAAGTTGAAGTAAAAGTTCTTTTTTTTTGCATCACCAAGTAAAGGTGAGATTACAGGGCCAGGGCAGCGCCGCAGTACTCCCCCTCCAGCAAATACTACAAGTATTTGGGATTAAATCGAACTCTCCGGCCAGATCGTGTCGTTTTCTGCGAAGGCCAGTATCAATAAGCAAATTAAGGTTACTTTTTTGATCGGCCAATAAAATACGATTAATGTGGCGATCGGTATAGCCTTCGTGCGATCGCCTGTTTAGTTTTCCGAGTAGTTGCATGGAGAATTACATTTTTTAGCGCGATTACCAAAATTTGTATGATAAAAACAATATCTGTTTTCAGGTTCTTTATATTTTCTGCGAGCTCTAGAATTGCTGCGATGTTGAGAATTCTTTCTTTCTCTGTTCGGGTTTCGAGACTGTCTCACATAAGAAATGAGTTCGCTTACTTGTTTAGTGAGCTGAGCGACTTGCAATTCGAGTGCAGACGTTTATCAGCGGCGACAGTGTTTACGTGTTGATACGAGGTGAGATCATTGATTTTGTCAGCAACTGAAGCTAGCTGGTCTAATTCATCATTGAGGGCTGCCAAAATAGTTTGTACGTTGTTAGGGAGTCTACCAAGCCACAAAGATTTTAAGAGAGGAGTGCCCACATTATCACCTGCGAGTGCTCTCATTCGTGTTAATAATTGGGAAGGTCGCTGGTCACCTAATTCCAGCCCTTGAAGAAGGGTCCGAATTTTTGATTCCTCACTCTCGGAATGCAGCTCAATTAATCGTTTTTTGATAGCTTCGTATTTCTCAGTGTTAGGAGGTTTTAAAACAATATCGCTAATCGAACTTAAAACATCTGAGTCGACCGCTGCAAGTACGTAATTAAACTTTGTATCATCGGTGGAAATTTTAGCCAAAGTGAATTGTGCTTCTAGCCGGACAAACCACAAGGCGGGATTTGATTTCCAAAACGGAGGTGGTTTGACTGCCACGTGAGCAATTTGATTTTCGTCTAGAGTTTCGTTAGGCATTGCGGAATGTTTAAACAAATTAAAAGAAAATTCTCAAATAAGTCGTGAATTTAGTTAACAAATTTGATTATGGATTATTATTAAAAATAATGTAAATATTGATGAACGCGAACATTGCTATAACAAAAATGCCATGTTTAGTGAGAAGTAAAAATAACTATTAAATTAGACGGTAATAAGAAATATAAAAAAAAGCCACACAAGAAAATAAAAGTTACCGCATGATACTCCTAGTGGAAACCAATTTAAAAATAAACTTACTGAAATTGTTGAAACGCCATATCCTGAGTTGATGTTGAACGCGTGTTCGAAAAAAGGGTCACCAATTTGGTAAATTCAGTATTTATAAGCATTAAAGCAAATTACCAATTAAAGTTTGAAGAATAAATTTAATTTAAACATAATTAATTACAAATAAATACAGAAAGTTAAAAATGAAATTAGGATTATTGTAAAGCCATGCATCACCGACCGTGCCACGAGCTAAAATGTGGATATCGTCGGTTGCTTGTAGAAAAACTGGTTTTACGTGACTCCTGCAAGTTGAAGTAAAAGTTCTTTTTTTTGCATCACCAAGTAAAGGTGAGATTACAGGGCCAGGGATTACCGCCGCAAACTCAAATATTTTTTAAGCACTATACCTCCACGAAGACGAATTTCTCCCAATACTTGATCCAAGAGTTCTCTTGTCTTCTGGATTGGGTTCAAAATGACAAGGCTACGAAATTGAACGAGAGCAATCGTAAAACCGAGAAAACAGAAGCAGCTGTTCGACGACGTTTACGAAATAAAATCAATGGTCTCACAAAAATCTAAGAATCAGTGGAAGTATAACTTACCTGCTATATTAAAGACAATTTGTGGGGGGGGGAATATAAAGATAAAGGGGATTGAATGTAAACAGTAATAAAAAAAATAGTGATTAAATTAATCATTATAAAAGACAAAGCAATTTTCAGAAAGCAACGATAAGCTTAAACCCAAAAAAGATAAGAGGGTAATACGTAAATAAGATAAACATAGAAAACAGAAAATATTTTACAGTCCAAATACAATAATGCATATGAATTTTTGGCTGTCCACTTGTAACACAACTGTTAAACAAAACTTGCACTTAAATGGAATATGTTAAAAATTATTACGCATCAATTCTAGTTAAATGGACAACAATTCAAAATGGAAAAATTTAATTTCAAATTGTAGTGTACCTATCTAAGACAAGAAAAATATAATTCCAATTCCATGTTAACTCGATTCTACGTTGGGGGTATATTTTCAAAGATGAAGGTTGTCTCACAAATGTCACTAAAAGATAAAAATTACCTAGTCCAGCTATTAAGAATGGCTGTGCCCATTACATTAACAAGAGATGATAGTTTCACCATGAAATCTTCATCGTCTGGACTCTAGATTAAAATATTAATAAATAGTTACACATAAAACACAATTGCATGGATAAATAGCTGCACACTACAACAACTACATAACCCTGGTTAACTCACAATAGATTTATTTATTTTTTTAATTTATCAATGTTTAGTAAAAATATTTTACCCTATTCATCTTCAGAATGTAGGAAAAATTTTATAATACATTTTTAAATTAGTCATTACATAAATAATTGGTATTTAATTTTTTCTTAAGTACTAATTATAAATTATCTAAACAGTAGGTACAGTACTTTTATTAATGCTGAGCTGCACAATGGGCTATTAGTGATGGTCTGGGACACATCCCTGAGGATGATCTGAAAGTATGCCATCGCAATTTTGATCCTCTGCAGAGGGGGTGACTCCCCTGCTTTCGTAGCCAGATGACCTGCATGTGAAGTCAAGCTCTTTACGACAGAACGGTTTGACGAGGACCCATGTCACACACCCTCGGTCCATACGCAGGCTGATCAAAGTGGTCAGCCAGTGATGCTTGACTGGGGTGTTCTACTGGATGTTTTTACGATCTGTCCACTGCGGGAAATCATAAATGGAAAAAACCTCCAAAATGATCAAGATTAACACCTGTTAGTCAAATAAGTCCTGTTATTTACATTTTACTAGAAGCTCTTTTAATGTTGAACAACTGTTAAAAGTTAAGTTATAAATATGCCATTCACCTCTTCCATCATTTCTATTGAAAAGGAAAATCTTGAATAATTAAATTTCCAACAAAAAATTTTTACTTAGTATTGTCATAACATAGTGCTATATTAAACTGTCAGCAGATCCAGCAACACGACCACTATAAGCAGTGGTTCACAAAAATCAAAATCTTTACCACTTTTGCCAAAAAGTTATTAAGTTAGCACATAATTTATTTATAAATTCTTTGACTGATTTTAACATATAAAAAACCAAATATTAAAAATAAAAATTAATCAATTTATTTTTACATTCAATGAAGGAAATCAGTACTTTTCAATTGACTGCAATTCAATTTTAAGTAAGAGTTAACCAATTTTCATAAACAATTAGTCCAGTATTTTCTAGTCCTCATTTTCTCCAGGATATATAATCAACCTTTAAAGCTAATTTCACTGCCGAGATAAAAGTAGTCAAAATTTCAAGTCCTTTTTCAACATGGGGGGGTTGGAAGAGGGATGTACTACTTAACTTGTTTGCCGCAATAAAAAAGTGAAGCGCATGCAAGAATTTTGAGAGCTCGATCACAACATTATATTTTTTTTAATGCGTTAACTGATACTGCCCCCGACAACTCAATGCCGGTCCCACGAAAGCTGCAGTGCAGCGAAGGAAGAAGATTAACTACATCCAAGGCTAAACATAAGTCATATAGGTCCCAAGACAAAGATTTGCAGGACAGGTACCTCAACGCAAATGTGATCACAGTGCCACTGCCTTACCATGTTTCAGGCGACTAGGTGGCACAGGTGTCTGCGATCACCCAATACCTTATTCGGGTATAAGAGCAAACTTCATTTTATAATTCTACGGAAAAAACAGTTTTTCTAGCATTAAACTCCATTACTTTAGCCCTAAAAATTTTAAGTTAAACAAAATTTACATGTAACTAAGAGATGTTTACTTTCAGATGTCAATGGGTTTTTTTTTTTATTTTTTTTTTTTTTTTTAAATAATGAAGAAATAAGACAAATAGAGGAACAAAACAAATAATACTTTGTGTCAGGGTTGCCATTCAAATCTGGAGGGAAAAAAATTCCCGTGTTTTCCCTGTATATATTATACACAATAAATTAAGAGGAAACACTGTGCTCATGAGAGAGATATATTGGGCTAACTATAGTCATTAGTTTTAATTGCTGGAAAAACAGCTGAACATACTTATATAATGCTATTAGTAAATTAAATAGTTTAGTATAGTTGAAATATTATGGTTAAATATCCCATAGATTATGCTTTGAGTGGTCACCATTTTTTTTAAAAGACAAAAATAAGAAACAAAATTTCCTGTGTTTTCCCTGCATATATTATACACAATATATTAAGAGGAAACACTGTGCTTGTGTGAGTGATATATTGGGCCAACCATATTCATTAGTTCTAATTGCTGGAAAAACTTGCACAGGGTGTGTAGCCAAATCTTTCAACAAAAAATAAGCACCTTTTAAGTTGCACTCCGAAATTTTTTTAAGCACTATATACATTAATAAAATGCAAAAAAAATTTCACACTTAAGATGATTGTGAGAAAATAACTAGTTTCTGACAAAGAACTCCTGTCTCAATTATATTAGCCGCTGCAAAAAGATCGAGAGGTTTTTTGGTTCGATATCAGAGAGTGGAAAATGAAGGCTGAAATAGAAAATATCTTGCAAAATGCAGCAGAGATGCATATGAGAGTGCAAGAGTCTCCGTGGAAACAAGTAATTTCAAGTTACAAGCTTTAGTGTTTATGTCTTTTGCAGATTCATCTCCAGGATGGAAGTGAAGAAAAGTCAAGAAATAATCAGTTAATCAATTCTTTCCATGATTTATGAACAGCACGCCCTTCTTTTTAGTCTTTGGCCGATGGCCTGATATCCGTCATAGGATTAAGATTGTAGATGATGATTCTTTATATATTTGTTCAACATTACGATTTTTAGATTTAAGTTAAACATTTAAAGTATTAATAAATGTTGAGTTCCTGTTTACTTGTGTTTTCATCATTTTTAGCGTACTCTGCTTTGCGAGTTAAACCCACTATCTCAAGGAAGCCAGCTCAGTATATGCATGTGTGGACTCGCAAGCATTTCATCAAACATGTAAAATAATTGGCGCTTTCATTCGTTGTGGATCGACGGGATGCCAAAATAGAAAGTGATCAAATGAATTGTGAAAATGTTGAATAAAACAACGTCAAAACCACGCTTTAGCATAAATCGACAGGGTAAAGTAAAAAATCTAATTTTCGTAAAAGGAAAATTAAGCACATTTCAAAAACACCCCAAGAAAAAAGCACCTTCAAGGGTTTTTTAAAAACGCTATGCGACGTGTTAAAGGGGGAAAAAAAGGAATGCTGAACATACTTAAATAATGCAAATGAAATAGTTTAGTGTAGCTGAAATATCATTCTTAAATAAAACTGCATAAAATGTACATGAAGCAGAAACTCCTGGAGACAAGTATACAGATTCATTTTTCAAAAAGACAAGTGCGCAAACAGGCAGCATATAGTTCATGTCATGTGATCCATAATATCCTTTGTTATGATTGAAGCTGCAAGAAGGACAGGATGACAAACTAAAATCTCAAAATATTTATTCAACTGAATGAGATTTCATCTTCATAAAGACATTTTACTATGCAGTATGGATTCATTTTATAAAGCTAACTAATTAACGATAATATATACACAAAGTGCTTAGTTAATTATGCAAAAGAGGTTATTTAAAAACCTTATCTGTTAGAAGTCTACTATTTAAATATAATTCTTTTTATGTTTTAAGATCCCTTTAATTCTACCTATTTTAGAAAAAATTTAAATCCAAGAAAAAGGGAATTTGGAAAAATAAAAGTCTTTTCATTAGTTCATCTGCAAAAAGGAGTGCTTTTTCTAATAGTGTATCAATATAGCCAAAGCAAAATATCAGGAGCACTCAAAAAAATTTGCAAAAAATATACAACAAATAAAATAAAATGTGTTATGAAAAAATAGCACGTAAAAAGAGAAAATAAAATGTAAAGAAAAAACAGAAAACGAAATCTATAAAGCGAGTAACGAATTCAAATGAACTTACAGGAACGGGAAATTTTTCAAGAATGATTTAAAGTATTTTTGTAACAAGACTGCCAGATTACAAAATATGAAAACAGAAGCGCAAATTGAGGTAAAAGCGTAAAAAGAAGGGTTTTGTTTTAAAGTGCGTTCTTACTGCAGTACTGAAGTGCATTTGATTAGTTAGTTACCAAGGATAGGCCCGAAAATGGATGCACGCAAGGTAATATTTTACTGGATAATTTAAAGAAGTTGACAATTAATAAATTTAGAAATTTAATAATTTTAGAAAATTAACTTTTATTTAAGAAAAAAAAATGAAATAGAAAAGAGAAAGAAACATGAATTGTCGGTTTTGCACATAATTTTAGCCACGGATTTGCAGACGGTTAAAATTATATAAATTAACAAAGAAGTTTTTTAGTAAATTTATTTACAATAATATACAATTAACTCAAGGGTTTTATATAGAATTTAATTACTTTAGTTGGGTATCCATTGTTTTTTTTATCAACACAACATTTATATTATATATGTAATCAGGGGTAGCAGCAAAGTTTTTTAAAATTTTAGGGTAATTTTAGGAACTTTTTCAAAAAATTTTAGGTAAATTTTAGGGGTAATATGCTAGGATAAAAACAGGTCACACCGTAGTTTATTACATAACAGAAGATTATTCTTATTCATCTATACAAATCATAAATAATTNTCTGCTGGCTAAGAACAGCTGTATCACTGCTTTTATTTTGCATCCAATTGAATATTGTTGATTGACCATTTCCTTTAAATTTTTCATCAAATTTCCGATGATGTTTTTTCCCTTTATGATGCGATCGTACTTGTGCGAATCCACTTCCAGATACTTCGAATGTTTCACAGCATAAACTACATTTCGCGGAATAGTCATTTCCAGTCACAGATTCCAACCATTCTTTAAGCAAAACACCATCTAGTTCTTTTTCAAACCAATCCGTCTGGAATTTTGTTCGTCCTTTTCCCATAGCATCAATTTATAAATAACAAATCAACCAAGATGGCGAAGGATTTCAGAACCACGCTGAACAAAAAGAGAGACAGGTGGAGAGGGGGGAGAGGAGAGGCCCGTGACGTCTTAGGAGTGAAAATAACCACGTGATAAAAAAAACCAATCACCCAATCACTCGCCTGAATGTCGTCACACCGCCGGTCGTCGTCTTTCTTCCCCAACCGCCGTCCCGCGTCTCCTCCCACCCTCCTCTCCTTGCAGAGAAGCGATGACGTAAGCAAATTCGGTACAAAAAGAAAGAGGCGCGGCATTTTCGTTTTCTCTGTGATTTATTCCTATAACTCAAATTTTTTAGGAACACCAACAAAATTTTAGCAGATTTTTAGGAATTTTAGGGTTTGTACATAATTTTAGGAATTTTAGGGGGAATGCGACCCCTGATGTAATACATACAACACAACTTCCTGCCTAAAATTTTACATTTTTGAACTTATTGCGGACTAACATTTATTTAAAAAAGTGCAAACTATAAGCATTAAAGTGAGATCTTACCCCAGTAAATTCCAATACTCCAGCTTGTTTGAGAACGGTTACAAAAGACTCTACAAGCTTAACCTTAGCACCAGGATCCATTCCTTTAGATATGATGTGAATAATACAATTGCATGTAGATTCTCTGAGAGAAGTAGAAATTAGGAAGGTGATGAAAAGCTGAACAAAGCGTTCATTTGCAATGAGATTGATGTCTATCCAGGCTATGTATGACCCAATCACCTCCAAGCACAAACAGATCAGATCAGGATTTAGAGTTTGGTAGGTCACCTAAGAAATGAATGTTTTTCATCTACAAATAATATACATTATTACATATAATAAAGCAACATTTAATCTAGAATAGCAATAAATATTGAAAAAAGAATGAAATAAAATTGCAGAAACTGAAATATTTCAATATTTGGGAGGTACAACTTTGATTTCTTTTTTTAAACATTATCATGTCATACAAACTTTAGAATGTTTATTAAAACATTATATGAAGTATAAATATAAAACTACCCATGCAGAAATCTCAGAAACAATTATACTCTGTTGCAAGTTAAGAAAAAACTCTTATTTCTATAGAGACTGCATGCCAAATGGATGCCAAGCTCCCAGCGTGAACCTATATCAATATCGCCAACTCTTGAAACGACGTTGCACAACCTTCTTTTTGCTTGCTTTCTTCCTTATTAATAATAATAATAGTTATCAGCAACAATAATCAATTAACAGTGAATAAGAATTAATAAAAATGATGTCTAAAAATCTTAACAAATGTATGTCTTTCTGTCCACAATAAAAAAAAATTGATGAAAGAATATTAAATATTCTTTCTTGCAGAACAAAACAAAATTTAAAAAAATTCTTGCATTTGATTGGTTATGGGAAGCATGAGATGCACTATTTTTAGTGGTTCTATTAAATCCAATGCTCTTACACTGTCATATTGTTGTTTATTTTTTAAGCATGAATGTTCACCTTATTTATCAAAATATGTTGTAGGATTCCTGAAACCTTCTTCTGTGATATATGTCATAGAAGATAGCACAAATTCTATTCGACATGTTTAACGTTCAAAAGCTTTTAAATTAATTAGAAAGCATATTTGCATCATTTGATAACAAAATAAAACAAACTATATACATTTGTGGATTATCACTCAAATCCTATACCACAATGGTCTTTTCTTAATGTGCAACAGAGTATAGAACCAATGGCAGAAAACAACTTTGCAAGATAATATAAGATCTATAAAAATTAAAAATTCTTAATAGTCAACTTTAAATACATAAAAATTATATTACAAAAGTAAAAATTTAAAAAACACTTCCCACTCTTTCAACAAAGCAAAAATTAAGGACTTTTTTTGAAAATTAAGGACTTTTAAAATAGTATGATAGTTTATCAACGAATTTACATAAGCCACCAGTGACAGTGTAAATTATCTACCTTCCTAAACAATAGATAAAAAAAGAATAATAGAAAACAATTTTAATTTAATGTAAACACTCATATAATTGTACTAATTAACAGGGCTTGCCAAAGAAGTACCAGGCAATTTTTGCAAACCCGGGCAGGGTTTTTACATTTCATTTTCATATTCAGATTTTTATATTTCAAAATTTCAGAACAACATTTTCAGATTTTTACACATCGAGTGGTGCACACCTAGACCAACAGATCAAACTACAGTACAAAACAGTTTATAAATGAAACTCACCAATATATGATGCCACGAATCAACCAATTTAGTTACACAGGTTTCACGCATTGTATCCTTAATAAGAGTAAAGGCATCCATCTCCTAGAATGATAATATAATTAATTATGTCGAATCAAAGAACGAAACTAATTCACAAATTCAGAAAAGAAAAAAAAAGTAATTAACACTTAATCAAAATAGAAAAGCGCTTCAAGCAGCTAATTTGTTTTATTTTAATTTATGAAGTCAGAAAAACAATTCTAGCAGAAAACAAAAATAAAAAAAATTTAAAAATATGTGTGTTAGAGGGACAGCACTTCATCAGGGGACACACACTGCCTGCCAACACACAGGAGCCTTTCTGTCGTCAGTGGTGAAGCCAAAAACAGACAGTGCCCCGGGGCCCCATAATGAAAAATCAAATAAGAAAAAGCAATTAGAAAAATTTTAATGTATATGCAAAGAAAAAAAAATGACAAATAATCACAAAGTAAGTCTAAATAATGACTAAAAGTACACAAACTAAGACATAATAAATTGACGCCCACCAATAAGAAAAATAAATAAAGATAAAGTTACAGTTGGAATAGATACATCAAAATAAAATATAAATTGCCAAATCATTAAGAAAACTTTAGAAATAAATCAAGCGAACCCTTTTTTGAAAAAATAAAACTGAAAAAACTTTAAAAAGGTGCTACCGTCCATATGCTTCAGGAACATAAAATTCTAAATTTCACAACATAGGCCTATTTATACGGGCTTCAATATGGGGCCTCGGGGCACAGTCAGTTTTGGGCTTCACCACTGACAACAGAAAGGCTCCTGTGTGTTGGCAGGCAGTGTGTCCCCTGATGAAGTGCTGTTCTGCTAACACACATATCTTAAATTTTTATAATTTTTGTTTTCTGCTAAAATTGTTTATCTGACTTTATAAATAATAATTATGATAATTTAAACTCTGTCCTTGGATCAAATGATGCCCAAGGAACATGTCATTTAATCTCGTGTTAGTACAACTTTCTACGGAGACCGCTTAAAGTCACACCCATACTGTGCATGTAATTGATTTTATTTTGAAGGTGTGTTTATGTACAATGAAATCAAAATAAAACAATTAAAGCATCCCAAATGCTAACAGTGATAAAAAGGAGCACATACATTCCACGCATTTGATCGATCCCTGACCTGAGGGTCAGAGGGAGACAGGAAGGGTCATTCCCCTAGAGTGGGGTTGAGTAAGGAAAAGTGAAGGAAGTTATTTAGTAAGAAAAAGTATTTTTTAATATAGTTTGAATGCGGAGAGAGACGGTGGGGAGCAATACAACTCTGGAGTTGTTATCTTTTGTAGTTTATGTACCTGTTGATATTTAATTGTAAATATATAGATAACAGGGTGCATAGCCAAATTATTCAACTAAAAATAAGCACTTTTCAAGCACTCAAAATATATTTTTAAGCACTTTAAAAAAAAATATAATTAAGCAGGGTTGGAAAGTTTTTGACAATTGATGGTTTTATCTTGTTTTAACTGTCATGTCAAAGAACCTTTTGGCATTGTTTTTGACAATTGTCAAAAATCATGAAATTTTAAATAATGTAAAACGAATGGCGTTTTCATACGCCACGGACTGACAATACACCGAAATAGACTAGGGTTGAATTAATTGTGAAAACATTGAATAGAATAATGCCAAATGTGTCTTTTTGTATAATTCATAGCGAAAATCAACATGGTAAAGGAAAAATCTTATTTTGAAAAAGGGAAAATTAAGCACTTTTTAAAAACACCAATTGCAAAAAGCACCTTTAAGGGCTTTTAAAAAACGAAAATCGAAAATAAGCACCTTTAAACACTTTTTAAAAACGCTACACACCCAGGATAAACAAGAATCCTAAATTAAAATATTATATATATGAAAAATTCCTGTTATCCTTGAGAGGGAGTAACTGAAGTGAACCATCTCACAAAGGAGAGACGTCACACATTCCTTTTCTTTAAAAAATATCATCAATCTTTTATAAGCTTCTAAATAAAGATAACTATTAATAAAGATAACAAATTTACTTTTATAACAAGTTATCAAGCTATGAATTTATCAAAAATGCATATTTACTTAGGAGTTCACTGCAAATAAGCAAATTCTAACCAATGGTCACTTCTGTACATGAGGAATTTTATTATAGTGGTTGTTCCCCTTAGTACGCACAAA
This sequence comes from Parasteatoda tepidariorum, assembly GCF_043381705.1. NCBI lineage: Eukaryota > Metazoa > Arthropoda > Arachnida > Araneae > Theridiidae > Parasteatoda > Parasteatoda tepidariorum. The sequence continues at coordinate 1,578,369 of NC_092206.1, read as the reverse complement.
CTTAAAAGTAAATATAAAGGTTGAGGAGTACTGATTTAATCCATTAACATATTCTTTTCCTTAAAAAGAAGCTTATTAAACAGTTCAACCTTCAAAAAGTTACCTCTAAATAAAGGCATGAAATTATCTTTATACCAAGCCATCAAACCAAATGCATATCTGCATAGGCAAACTTTGGCCAATGGTCACTTGTATACATGGTGGTTGTTTCATCTAGTATGGGTAAAGATCCAACTTTCCTTCCAGATGCACTCGAGACAACGAGTTAATGTTGGACAGTTGAATCTTCCCTAATATGTCCAACTCATCCCGATATAAAAATAAAATTAGAGTTAATAAATTTATAACATTTTCAGAATGTGGAAGGAAGGTCTTTCCTGTAAAGATATCCAAAGTTTTCAAAAGAGGTTTCTTCATTCATTTAGCAAGCATGGGAAAGTTTATTGTGGTTTTACAAGATTATTAATGGAGCAAATTTTAATGCAAGCAAAGTATTGCTAAGTTGAGAATATTTTAACTGTTTGGCGAAAAATTTCCATCTAAAAAAAAGGGAGTATAAAAGATGGTAAAATAATTTAAATTTTAAAAAAATTCCAGCTTTTCTTTGAAATTCCCTGATTCTTTCCAGATTTTATATAAATCACCCTGATTTTTTACCACGTTTATATCAACTTGCCTTTGTGTATGTCTGTTCGGGTGGAATTTTGTAATCGATTTAAAACTAACTTTCCGACTAGCTACAGATTTCAAATTTGTCACATAGTTCAGAATTGGATGACAATGCATGAAAATGAAGAGAAAAAAGACATACAAAGTAAAATTAAAGAAAAATTAATATTTTCACGATTGTCTCTTGTTGTCGATTCGATTATTTCAAATTAGTGTCACATGTCAGTTGAAAAGTTTCGTGTAAAGTGAGTGAAAAAATTGCGATTTTGGAAGTGAGCATAAAAAAATAATAAAAATAATATTTTAAAAAACCATGTTTTTGTAGTGGAGAATGATTGAAAAACAAAAATTTGAAAAACAAAAAATGCGGGGAGCATGAAATACATAACAGTACATAAACACATTTTCTTACTCTTACACATGCACAACCACATACAATTACAGATATACATACACATATTCTCATGAGCACACATACCGTTACGCATTTCATGCGCCCCACATTTTTCGTTTTTCAAATTTTTGTTCTTTAATTCTATTCTCCATTACAAGAACGTGGTTTTTAAAAGTATAATTTTTATTTATTTTTTTTTCCAGTAAAAAAAAATCTCCCTGATAATTCCAGGCTTTCCAGGAAGGCCCTGTTTGAGCAAGAAAGCTTGAGGCAAAATGCAAAAATTCCAGTCATAGTTGAAATTAAGTAGAGATAAAGGTGTGGGGATTGATCGAGAAGGAGGAAATGCATTACACACATTATTTTTAATAGATAACCAAATAACAATTCAGTTAGCTGCACAGTATAAAATCTTTTGACCGGATTCAGAAAATTGAGTAAAACTTTGACTGCTTTTCTTTAAATTTTTAACCAAAATGTCTGGTCACATATCATATATATTAAATGTGTAATTAAAATTTTCCGAGGAAAAAAGGCTATAGTTTGAATTGAAAAATTAGAAAAAAAAATTCAAAAAAGCTTTTTTTCCCATAATATCAATATTTCTTAGTTAAGTAAAAATATATTTAAAATTTTACACATACCTTTGAAAGACCTTGGGAAAAAATTGAAATTTTTCAAATGTCTTTTCGAGTTGATTATTAGAATAACTATTTTCAGATAAAAAATTAATATTAATCTTGAAAATAAACTTATTAAGTATCTGGCTCTCCCTTATAAACAAATAAAATAAACCGAGTTTTTAAGCAGAGTTTGTTGACTTAAATCAGCTTGATTTAAATCATGATTTAAATCAACTAATTTTTTTTAATATATATATTGATTTCAAAAGTTAAAAAACCGTGTTTTACATTATTGATACTTTTATTATTTTCTTTTCTTAGTTTTAAAATTTATATTGAATAAATTTCCACATTAATTCATTTTAGTTAACGAAATTACTTTCTATCTTGGTATGTGTTAAATTCCAACACATTTGAAGTTACATTTTTAAAAATCTTTTGATTCTTGAGATTGCAAGTACAGATTAAAGTAAATATTTAATGCTGTCTTAATAAAGACTTGCTTAGCTGTAGAGAGTAATTAATAAACATGAATTTAGCGTGGAATTAAAATCTACATTATATTTTATTGGGGAGAAATGCATATTTCTGAAGCTTGAGGTTATATTAAAAAGAAATTACCCTGATATGCCAAAAATAGAAGAAACAAAAATAGGCTGATGAATTTAGATACTTTTTTCCGGATATAGTGTCATTCTTCCCTTTCAAACTCTTTCAAAGTCTATTTGAAGCAGTAGGGTTATTAACTGGTATTTTTTTCTCATAATATGTTTACAGTATCATTGACATTATCTGATTTTCTATAAAGAAATTTTGTAGAAAAAAATCCCAATGAATACAGTTTTAAATTTTTTTTTTCAGTTAAACTTATCTATTTTGATATAGAATTAAAAATGAATATTTTACTATAAAAATATATAGATTAAATATATATTTATCTTTTGATGAATGACTACATTTATAAACACTATCTGTTACATTTATTTTGTCATTTTTAAAATCAAGAAAGTTATAAGAAATCAAATTTTAAATTAAAATAATTAAATTAAAATAAATAATAAATTTTAAATTCAAAACTAATTGAAACTTTGTTTTAATAGTTAAAGTACAGGGGTCTGTCCAAGCCAAATTTACTAAAGTACCTTCACAAATTCAACTTTAGGGAAAACCGTAGAATAATTTCACAAAATACTTTTTTCTTAAAATTTTATTTTTGTGTCTCGTAAGAAACGATAAATCCATATTTTTTCCATATCTGTGTTGCTTTTTTAATGTAATTTTTAATTATGTCTAAATTTTCACAAAATAGGTACCTCTCAGAAAAAGCTAGACAGACTCCTGAAGACTCCTTTAAATTTTCTATTTCATCTAGTCTTTAAATTTCAATCATGCATTTGTTTCAAAATGGTTGCTATGCATTCAAAGCTATGTATTATAATGAAAAATTATTTTAGTAAGTTAGAGCTTCTAAAATATTGTTATAATAAAGTTTTTTTAATCCATAAATTAAAGTTCTTACAGTGTATTTGAATAAAAATTAATCAAGCTTAACTTATCTATTTTGATATAGAATTAAAAATGAATATTTTAATATAAAAATGTATAAATTAATTTTTTTTTTTTTTTTTTGATGAATGACTACATTTATAAACAACAATCTATTACCTTTATTTTGTCATTTTAAAAATCAAGAGAAAAAAAGAAATCACAATTTCAAATTAAAATTATGGTCTGCTAATTGAAACTTTGTTTTAATAGTTAAAGTACAGGGGTCTGTCCAAGCGAAATTTACTACCGTACCTTCACAAATTCAACTTTAGGGAAAACGGTAGAATAATTTCACAAAATACTTTTTTCTTAAAATTATATTTTTGTGTCTCGTAAGAAACAATAAATCCATATTTTTACCACATCTGTGTTGATTTTTTAATATAATTTTTATTTTTCACAAATTATGTCTAAATTTTCACAAAATAGGTACCTCTCAGAAAAAGCTAGTCAGACCCCTGAAGTATTCTTTAAATTTTCTATTTCATCTAGTCTTTAAATTTCAATCATGCATCAAAATGGTTGCTATGCATTCAAAGCTATGTATAATGAAAAATTATTTTAGTAAGTTAGAGCTTCTAAAATATTGTTATAATAAAGTTTTAAATATTCATTTAATTTTGATTGAACATTTATAAAAAATTTTAATTCATAAATGAAAGTTCTTACAGTGTTTTTGAATTTAAAAGAATCTGATTTAAATTTTAAAAAATTCGATTTAAATAAAATAAAAATCTGATTTTTGGATTTTCTTTAAAAAAATCACGAACCCAGTTTTTAAGTTTAACTGTTGAAAACGAAGTTCTGAAGTATTTACTAGAAAAACAACTATTTACCAAAAAAAAATTGCAAAATAAAATTTATACTTTCAATCATTTTAAATAAAACATACTGGAATTTTTATACAGTAGACGCCGCTTAATGTGATCACATCAGGACGAACGTGATTTGATAACAATAACAGATTGATTACAATACGGTAAACGAAAAAAAAATTTTGCTAAAAACTTATTTTTTTTACATACATATTAAAATAAACGAGTTGTTGCTGTAAAACTCCATAGTATTTAATAGAAATTAATGTACACTAAAGAAAAAGAATAAGTTAGTACACTTACATATTTAATGATGAACTGCAGAAAACAATACGAAATACAAAAGGTTTATTATTAACTGAAAAAGAAATCATCAATTGTCGATTGTTTAGCATTCTTTCTAAGCAAGTCCTTTACAAATCGCTCATAATCATAATGTTTATGAAAGTGTTACGCGTCGGCTTTGTTTTGCACACCTAGACGTAAGACTCGAAGTGCCTCCCTCATCTGAGCAGGCGTCGGAATTTTGTCCTCGATAGCACTTTCGGGTTCATCATCGGCATCAGTATCTTGTGACGAAGCTGGATCTTTGACACATACGGCTTCGCAAATGTCCTAATCAGTTAACGAAGTAGAAGTCTCAACTTTCTCGTCGATCTCCATTCATGCTTCAAAATCCTCAGCATTCATATCGGGCGGGGGATTGAAAACGTCTTCCATTTCTTTCATTACAGCAGCATTGTTGTCCTCTGGTTGACAAAATCCTCCATGACTAAAACAATTTCGAATTGTTTTTTCCGAGACATTATTCCATGACATTGTTAACAAATGTATGGCATCCAAAACATTTGTTTTTTTGGCTAGAGCGTTCGCATTAAGATCTTCAGCGTCTTGGTCTTCCATATTTTCTAAGATCCTTGAACGCATTTCCTTTTTGTAATATGCCTTCAAGGTGCGGATAATTCCCTGGTCACTTGGTTGAAGTAAAGAAGTGGTGTTTGGTGGTAAGAACACAATATTTATCTTCTTTAATGAAACAGTTACATCAAGCGCGGTGCAGTTGTCTATGAGCAGGAGTATGTTCCGTTTTAGTCGCTTGTCCCATTTCAACAGTCATTCGTTAAAGATGGTGGTAGTCATCCAAGCCGTTTTGTTGGCAAAATAATCGATGGGCAGATTTTTCACACATTTGAAACAGCGGGGCTTCTTATTTTTTCCAATCACTAAAAGTTTTTCTTTAGTGCCAGTCGTACTAGCGCAACATAGCACAGTTAGGCGTTCCTTGGAGGTTTTAGACCCTTGCGTACTTTCCTTCTGAAACATGTAGGTGTGTTCAGGCAACACACGAAAATATAGGCCAGTTTCATCAGCGTTATATACATCTTCAAGTGAATATGTGGCAATAAGTTTAGGCCATTCTTCTTTAATCCACTAATCTGCGGCTACATTATCGGTATCCTTTTGTTCACCATGTGTCCTTCAGAAGAGTATTGTTCCCGTCAAGTAACAATTTTCTTCTTACGTAGAAGTAACGACGCGCATGCGCACTGCCAAAAACAAAAAAAGAACTGAATATTAATATTCATTCGATGTTTAGAATTTCATGTAGCTGTTGAGCTTTAAAAATGTAATCTCTTTTTTTTTCTCTTATTAAATATTTAAAATATTCTTAGATAGGACTGTTGAATTAGAATTGCGTTGATTTCCTCTTAATCGAATTTTTAGAATTACTTTGATCACTTCCTGATAGAATATCTACAATCAGATTTTATAGATGAACCACCGTTAGCATTTTTGTGCATCGGCCGAGAAACAACATTCTTGTTGTTATAGATTGTTTCGATTTCGGATTGATCAGGAAGTGTAAAGAAAAGAAAGGTAGGAATATTTGATAATTTGATCTATATGAAGATTTAGATAATTTGATGCTTCAAATTTAAAGCAGTTGTTATGTAGAAAGTTGCTTTGTTTGATTGTGTGATGCAGTATTTGTTTACATATTTACTAAATATTGAAGCATCATACAAATTATAAATTTGATTATTAGTGTTGATAAGAATTTTTAAAATATGGAAGAATTAACTAAACAGAGAAAAATTAGAGGCGTTTTGCGTTCTAGCATAACAAAATATATTAACAAATTAGAACAAGAATTTGATGAAATAAATACTGATACTGAACTAGAACAACATTTAGATTTTTTGACTAGTAGATTAAAACAAATAAATGAATTAGATAATACTATACAATCTCTTATTGTAGATGAAAATGATTTTGATGCAGAAATTGAATCTGCAATGGAATATGGTCAGAAAATTGTTTTATGGAATTCGAAACTTTCTTCTAAGATAAAATCCTTTCTTCGTAATGCATCTGCTAATAATTATGATAGGGTAAATTTAATTCAGGCACAAGATCATTCCAACAATACTATAGCCACAGAAGTTTTGAATCGGAAAATAAATAATAATGTTAAACTTCCTAAATTATCGATAGAAAAATATTATGGAGATCCGTGTGTTTGGATAGAATTCTGGAATCAATTTCAAAGTACAATTGATAAAAATGAAACATTGTCTGTAATAGACAAATTCTCGTATTTAAAATCACTTTTAGGAGGTGCTGCAGCTAACGTTGTTAATGGGTTTTCGCTTTCTGAGGAAAATTATGGAAAAGCTGTTAAACTATTAAAAGAAAGATTCGGTAGAGATGAATTAGTTATAAATGCTCATATGAACAAATTGTTAAATCTCTATCCTGTTAAAGATGCTAATAATGTTTTAGGATTAAGAAAATTATATGACACTTGTGAAGTACAAATTCGAAGTTTGGACTCTTTAAAAGTAACTTCCGGAATGTATGGACATTTATTGTACCCCATTTTGATTAAATTAATTCCTGAAGAATTAGCTTTAAGCTTTAACCGTAGAAAATTAGATAAAGCAAATCTAAGTGATTTTGATGTAATGGAACTGATAAATTTTCTAAAAATTGAAATAGAATGTAGGGAATCTGTTTCATTCCAAAACTCGAGGGTAGATAGAAAGAAAAACTTCATTAATCATAATACTGTCGCAAAACAACAATTTGGCAATTCGCGTGAGTCACCTCGAAATCAAAATCGCCCTTTCAATTCAAATGTAAACAAAACAGTAGAATATTTAGCTCCTGTCACAGAAAGTAATTGTATCTTTTGTAAAGAAACTCATAGTTCGGAACACTGCAACAATGTAAATATTGATGAAAAAAAGGATTTGTTAAGAAAA
>NC_092206.1:1536458-1567855 GCF_043381705.1 Parasteatoda tepidariorum | reverse complement strand
GAGCGTTCGCATTAAGATCTTCAGCGTCTTGGTCTTCCATATTTTCTAAGATCCTTGAACGCATTTCCTTTCTGTAATATGCCTTCAAGGTGCGGATAATTCCCTGGTCACACGGTTGAATTAAAGAAGTGGTGTTTGGTGGTAAGAACACGATATTTATCTTTTTTAATGAAACAGTTACATCATGCGCAGTGCAGTTGTCTATGAGCAGGAGTATGTTCCGTTTTAGTCGCTTGTCCCATTTCAACAGCCATTCGTTAAAGATGGTGGTAGTCATCCACGCCGTTTTGTTGGCAAAATAATCGACGGGCAGATTTTTCACACCTTTGAAACAGCGGGGCTTCTTACTTTTTCCAATCACTAAAAGTTTTTCTTTAGTGCCGGTCATACTAGCGCAACATAGCACAGTTAGGCGTTCCTTGGAGGTTTTACACCCTTGCGTACTTTCCTTCTGAAACATGTAGGTGTGTTCAGGCAACGCACGAAAATATAGGCCAGTTTCATCTGCGTTATATACATCTTCATGTGAATATACGGCAATAAGTTTAGGCCATTCTTCTTTAATCCACTGATCTGCGGCTACATTATCGGCATCTTTTTGTTCACCATGTGTCCTTCGGAAGAGTATGTTCTGCCTCTTTTTCCAGCGGTGGAACCATCCTTCTGTGGCTACGAAGTTTCCTTTACCCAATTTTGCAGCTAAATCTTCAGCTTTTTGGCGCAAAATTGGACCATTAACACGAGCGTCCCTCTCACGAACGTTTGTGAACCAGAGTTTTAATGTAGATTCAACCTCTTTGTCTTTTCAATCTCGATTTCTTTTACAATTCAGATTTCCGTTCAAAGTGCACTTTTTTTTCGATATCCTTTAGATTTTTTAAAATTTTGCACAAAAGCGGCTGCGAAACTTTCAATTGAACAGCAGCATTCCTTTGGCTCATTTTCGGCAATTTATCGGAACGATTTAAAATGTCAACCTTTTCTTTCACAGTAAGATCTCTCCGTTTCCTTTCCATTATAAAACAAAAATCAGGTTACAAACCGTATGGACTATGGTAAAGTGAAAATTTATGCTGATCTTTTTCTACATGCGTCTTTTAAGCACTTAGATGAGGCAGTTCCACTACCCCCCCCCCCCAATTTTATTGTTTGACCAATAGCGACTGGCTAAGCGACCTGCCAAGATCAAGTGGCATACCTGAAACAATGTTCTCTTTTGAAGGTCACCCCTTACCCCCTTCCCATAGTGGCTGGGACATATCATCTGTCACATTGTTTAGTTCTTCTAAAAAGGGGCTCGTGACAAACATTTACTCGTTACTGGCTGGTCTTCTTTTCTCTTTATTTAGGATTTCCGGGAATTTGAAATCGCACGGTGCTACGGAATTTTACAATGCTTGATCGAAAATGGCAAAATATCCCCCCCTCATAATAACACGTGTTTAAAAGATAATATACGAGCCCTGTTTGGACTTTTGGTAAGTTTCAGGAAACACTTCACAAAACACAAAAAAAAGTTTTCCTTCTTGTTTTTATTGATTTCAGGAAAATAAATTTACCTATAAACTGATAACAATAAACGGACATTTGATTACAATAAACGGACATTTGATTACAATAAACGATGATTTTTCAATGTATTTTGATATAAGCGGACGGGANGCGCGGAAATTTATGAAAAAAGAGCGGAAGATTTGGAAAAATCTGAAAAAAGCGGAAATCCGCGGATCCACGGAAGAATCACATCCCTGGCACTGTAGTATCGAATCAAAAACCTCATTTAAAAAACATCGTCAAATAAACGAGTTACAATTAAAGAAAGAAAACCATTTCTTAATCTATCAATTTATTTAGTTCTATTTAAAATGTGCGGCCAAATTAAAACTGCATTGTGAAAAAAAGTGAAAAAATATTGCGAAGAACACATGTTGTATCTTCAAATAAATTTTATTTTTCAATACTTTTGAGGTACTACAAGCATACAGCTATAAATAAATTTAATACTAATTCATAAAGTAAAAGTTTCGCATTTAAATTTACCGATATAATTACATCATTCGTAATGCTTGGACATGTTACAGAATCGACGTCATCGATTATCGCAGCACTTGTGATAGTGTCGGAAAAAAAACTCATATTGTTCAGTTAATGAGTAAAAAATTTAGAAAAAATTCTAAGTGTATGAAAAAGTTTCTTATTCAAATTAGCTTATTTTGTATCAATTAGGATGAACAGTCAAACAAAATAAAAAGTAAGGAAAGAAACAAATAAAAAAAACGTTTAATTGCATTAAGTGTGCTTCATCTACAAATAAATTGTATGCTTAATTCAACCTTTATAAGGAGCAGTCATACCTTTGCACCAGTGGAGGACTAAGGCTAAAGCGGTGCCTTAGCAACATTGTAACTCCGGGCCTATTTTTCAGTCATGACACATACTTTGCGTTTGCTAGTTTGGATTTAAAGCATATAATAAGTAATTCTATTTAATTATCGGATTCCAAGATAAAAAAGGAACAAAATAATATACATGTACAAAAATTAAATAAACATAATTTATAAAAACAAACAATATTTAAACAAATATACCCAGATTGATTAGTTATATTGTCTTTTTTCTCACTTTCAATTCTGCAAACTCGTCAATTAGTTAGTCGTAATTAATAGAGTTATATAATAGCTCTTTTTCTACATAAAGTAATGATAAACTATTTATTTTTTGTTGGCCTAATGTGGATCTTAAAAATTTTTTTTCTTTTGGCCATTACTGAGAATGATCTTTCACCGCTTGCATTGCTTATTGGAAGGGTTAAACAAATTCTCAGAATTATATTTAAATTAGGGAATGTTGCAATAATATTATTTTCCTGAATAAGTGACCACATGGATACAGGCGAAATAATACTTACAAAAGTCTTAAATTGTAATACTTCATTTTTCAGTTCTGATAGGTTTAAATCTTGCTCATAACATTTTAATTCCCCTATTGAAGAGTTACTAACATCACTATCATGAAAAAAAAATTTTGAATTTATTGTTAATAGTTTTATATTCTTCGGATATTTTAATGTTGCTAATTAAAGAATCTCATACAACAACAATATAAACTTTACAATGTTCCTTGCCGAGTGAATCGTACGTCATGTTCTGGAATTTCATCATGAAATAGTTTTCGTATTTTCTGCTGTTTTATATCATTATAGTATATGCAATATCTTTAACTTTTTCTAAATTGTCAAAATCATCTCTAACAGTTTGTATGAAATCTATAAATGAATCATATTTTAAAACTGCTGTATTTAAGGATTCATTTTTTTTTGAAGAGTCTTGTTTGAAGCATCTCTAAAATCTTTACCCATAGAGTAAGTAACAGTACATACTCAAATGTATCAAACTTTTTTTATGTAAATCGGCAGCTTCGGATCTTGTTAATAGTTTTCCATCTCTGTTTGAGGACGTATACATTTCTTCATTATTTTCCTTTAAGGATTTCACAGATTGGAACGAGCAGACCACATGGTGTCAAAAATGGTTTTATACTCTTACAAAATTTTTGTAATGCATTCCACTTATGTGTAGAACTTGAACAAAAATACGTACAATTCCTGAACGATATTGAAAAAAGTGGTAATTTCCATGCAACTTTCGGCAGCAACGTTTCCAATTAAATTTAATGAATGATTTGCTCAAGGTATAAAATGGGCAGAAAAAATATGTTGTTTTATTCTGGATAGGAGTCCCTTTTATTTACCTGACATATTAAACGCATAACTCTGCCCCGATAGTTAGTGATGTCAAAATCTATATTATTTAAAAATTCTAAAATAACTTTCTCAAAGTTTTCACCAGTATGAGAAAATATAGGTAGAAATCCCAAAAAAATCTTTCTTTTATACCACTTGGAAGAACATAGCAAATAATGACGGTCAACTGATCTACGTGAGATATATCAGGTGTTGAATCAATAATTAGGGAGTAAAATTTGGCTTCCTATATTTCATTTACTATTGTGAGTTGCAAATCTTTCGATATAATTGAAATAAATTCATCACATATTGTAGACGACAAATAGTTTATAGTACCGGTGCCGCAGCTTGCAGATTTTTTCATGTGTTCCGGCATAAATGTATAGAACTCGGATAAATATTCCGAAGCAACTATATAATTACCATCATTTTCATCTATATAATTCCCATTATTATTTGTTTCCTTGGAAAAATAATTATAGACGTAAGAGTAGAATAAGTTGTTGGTTTCAGTATAAGTCAACCAATCTCTTTTAACTTTTTCCCCGCTATTAATTGTTCTGAAGAAGGAGGCAATAGTTAATTTTCTGGTGATTTGTTCTGATCCTTTGTTGCATCGATTTCATCATTACTTTGAGATGATTTTAAATTTATATTTTCTCCTTTTATTTCATCTTCACAAATCATTCATCATAAATCAAAGGTTCGGCATAATTTTGATAAGTTTCAGCAATAATTATAAATATCACGTTTTTCTGTTAAATAATAATAAAAAAAAATTATAAAAATTCTGAACTTAAAAATCTAATTTTCGGGCCCTAGGCGCGTGCCTAGGCTTTAGTCTGCCCCTGCTTTGCTCACACTTGTATAAGTGTAATAAACAAATTAATAAAAAAAATCACCTGCTGAAACAAATTTTAATCAAAACGAGAAAGTGCTAAGCGATATTTTAAAGAGTAAAAAAAAAATAATAATAAATAAAGACGGATCTGTTGATACTCCTGGCAGCGTGCCAACAAAGAATGAGAAAATCTTCCCCAAAAAATATCAAAGATAAATAAAAAAAATTTAAAAAAAGAAATATAAATTATGGTTTGCCAATATAAATTTTTAAAATAACTTGTAATGAATCATAACTTGAAATTTATTATCCTAAGAATTGTGTCATTGTAAAAAAAAAAGTTTATTTTAAAATTAATATTTTTTTTTTCTTTTTTGTATAAAAAAGCTTTTTTATTTCATAATTAATTGTCTAAGTCCCTCCACTTTTGAAATGGAAAGTAAAAATTTCTTTCTTCCTTCATAAGAATAAAGCTGAGCAAAGGGGGGTGGAGGGCTCCAGAAGATACTACATGAGAATGTATCACTTTTTTCAATGATCTAGTCTGACCCCTAAAATTGTCTTCAGGCTTTGTAAACGAGATTTCTTCCTTTAAAAAATTCTTTCCAAGAAAACACTTGGCAGGCCTACTGTCCGTCACCATTGCAGTATGGTTTCTTAAAATAAGCAATACAGTGCCACTTTATAATCAGCCACTTTATAAAATCAAATCGGCAAGAACCGAATCATTACAATATTAATACATGTTAAAAACATCCTTTAATAAAATGAATGCTGCCGCTTTTTAAAATCAAAATTTTGACTACATAATAAATCAAAAGTGCAATATTTCAGCTTTTTATGTTCTTATTTATAATTTTTTATTTTTTCAAAGTTTAAAGATTTTTTTAGAAGAAGCAACAGTTACTCACAAACCTGTGAAACAGGTGTGGTTACCACTTTCCTGCGATATACATAGTGTAAGAGTTAAGGAAAAATGTATGCGGCGAGTTCATAGAAATCAATTTATCAATGTTACTTCCTTGACTTGAATGAAGTTTGGAGAAACCTACCTCACTCAACAGGGTATCGAATTCTTATCTTACTTTTTATTGAATGAACCATAGAAGGGAGAGAAGTTTCTTTTGTTATCTATCCTAACAGAGAACATGAATAGAGTTCCAAAAACTGACTGTGCGCATGTTCCATATTATTTAAGATGTTTGAGTAAATTATAGTTAGAGTTAGAGCACATATCATTTTAAGTTCGTTTGGTGTTAAATTTTATCAGCATGCCAAAAAGGAAGGATTTGAGTCTTAAAGATAAATTCGAAGTGTTGCAAAACTATGATAAGCTTCCTAAACGTAGTCAACATGAAGCTTCAATGGAGATGGAGATGGGGCTGATAACTGTTTCGAAGAAATGCTCAGCAATGAAGAAAATTAAATGGACAAGAATTTTTCACGTTACGTAGCTATTGACGATAACCTGCAAACATCAGGAGAAAAATCTGATTCTGAAATTGCTACAGACATCAAAAATTGCAAAGTTATTTCCAATCAAGAAATGGAGGAATCAGACTCAGAAGATGAAATTAACTCATCAGTGCCATCTTCAATGGAAGTCAGAAAAGCACTCAATGTATTGCGGCAAGCTTTAGAACAAAGAGGAGGAATATCGAAAACTATAAAAACTGCTATAAACTCTCAAATGATGTTGAAAAGTTAATTTTAAATACTGCAACTCAAGCAACCATTGATCAGTTTTTTGCATAACTTTTGTAAATTTAATCTTATGTAGGGTTTTACTTTATTAAAATAATTAAATTAGTTAAAATAAAGCATTAATGTTGTCATTATTTCAGCTTTTAAAGTGTGTGCATTTAAAATTTATCGTAAAAATGTGATTTTTTTTTCTTCAAACGTTGAATTGCCTCTTAATAAAATTAGCTGCTTAATAAAATCAAAAGAGCATAAAACGAAAGTGATTTTAATAACCAGCGGGCACTGTACGTCCATTTCTACGAAAAATAAATTTTTCTAAAAGGAGAAAATAGGAACCCACACAGCTGCAGGGAGCATTCCCTGACAGGAGGAACTTCTTGGAAGATCTCTTATTTAAATTACTAACTTCAAAAGGAAATAGTAAAGAGGGGGGAGGGAGAGCATTTCGGATTTTCATTTACCCATAGCTATTGAGCTAGACGGAAGACAAGTTGATTTCAAGAAAAGTATCACTAAGTAGGGGGACAGAACAAAATAATTATTTCTTGCAGGAAGGTAGTATCGTTTTGGAGGGGACACACAAAGGCGCATTTTATTATATTAGGGCGGGATAAAAGGAGTAAAGGGCAACAGGGCGGAAATTTCTCATCAAAAGGGCATACGGGGCGGTGCGCCCCCCAAACCCCGCCTGGAATGAACCCTGATAAGAATAATTATAAAAATTATAATTCTTATATATTCTTATAAGAATTATAATTTTTATATATTCTTATAATTACAAGAATTATAGAAATAATAATTAGAAAAAAATGCGTTGGCAGAAAATGTACAATGGAAACCTCCTATACATGTAAAAAATGTGTTGAGAAGTGAATTAAAAATTCTTATTTTTTGTGTTTGTAATACATAAAAATTGTGAATATACAATTTTGTTTAATTATAATAAAGTATTTTTTTCAGTTTATTTCCTTCCTAACATCCATATTTCACACATTCAATGAAGAAACAAAGTCCAGTTATTTGATAGGCTATTTTAGAAATAAGTATTATATTAAGTGTTGGTATGTTTAATTTTATAATAGTGTTAATTTTAACAAGACGTTCAGAGAAATCCCGTGAGGTCACCATAAGTTGATAATACATGTACTAGTTTGTAAATTGAATGTCGAGAAACAACACTTTCCGTCCGGTAGAAAAACCAATCCCGATTCCTGAAAGTGTATTCAGGGCCGGATTAAGCGTACGCGGGGCTATTCAAATTTTTGGGGCCCTCAGATTTTATTTATTCAAATATAAAAGTATTTCATTTCATTTAAGAAAGCATATTTAAAATAAATAATAAATTAAATTTTGCTTTATTTTGTTACATTAGAACCAAAAAATAATCATAACATTTTGAAAAAATTTTAAAAAACATTGTTTTTCTTAATTTTTTTACATTTATTTTCAAAAAATCCATTTCAAGGGGGCCGCTAATCATTGGGGGCCATGGCCTAGTCTGGCCTAATTGGTAATCCAGCCCTGTGTGTATTGATGTAAAGAGACTAAGTGTGACTGCAGACAACAACAAAAAATACTTCTCAAATCTGTCAGATTGATTACGAGGTAGAAGCTTAGATTCACATTTTTTGTTTTTATTGAGAATGAAATCCCATATTTGAAATCAATTGAATGAAACGAAAGATTGATTTACGAGGGGGGGATAGTGGTAAGAAAATACATCAATATGGTTTACAATGTAAAGTAAAAAGATTTTTAACTAGAATACTACACATATGGCCAAAATAGTTACTTTTCACCATTTTTGTATTTCATTTTATGGGTGATTTATTTAAATAATGTGTCGGGGGGAGTTTGGAACCATTAGTTAAAATTGTTTGCAAAACGGATATAGTGAAGTTATAGAGAACTGAAAGTCCCTTGAAGGTAACTGTATTAAAATCCTATGCCAAGTATTTCGACTGATAAGGGACGATAAAATAGACATACTTAATGTTACAATTTGTACCTTGCCGGCCGAGTGGTTAGACTGCGGGTTCGAATCCCGCTCTGGGCATGGATGTTTCTCTCTCGGTGTTGTCTTCTGTTGTGTGAATGTGTCCCACCCTATGAACGGGTTTGTAGCAGTATGGCGTGGGTAACGTTGCTCGCCTCAGTGACTTTGGTTCACAGGTGCCCACTGGGTAACGCTAAATGAGTAACAATTCCGGCATCTTCTATGGCGAAGAACGAAAAGTTCAGTGNATCTAAAAAAAAAAAAAAAAACAATTTGTACCTTTTGAGTGCGGGGTATTTCTCTATCTGCAATTTCAGAGTTGATGTCTAACAAGATGCGGAGATAAATATCTATAGCAGTCATTCCAAGATTTAGCATGCCTAATATATCATCAAAAAATAATGGCCAGCGAGTTGGATAATCAGCTAGAAACACAATACAAATAATCTGAGCAGCTTTATTCAGAATGAGGCCTGAGTCCGGCTGTGGTGATGAGCACTGAAATGAATTATTTCATTAATATTTATGAATCCACTTCAAGCAATTATAATTTAAATCTAATTTTTAAAATAATTATTTATTTATTTAAATAAACCAATTTTTAATTCATATTCTTAAGATTTTATTTTATAATCGTTGTTGAACAGCCAACCCAATTTTCGAGTTTACGACTACCGATGCTCCGTAGCCTGTCATTTTGANTAATTTTTAAAATAATTATTTATTTATTTAAATAAACCAATTTTTAATTCATATTCTTAAGATTTTATTTTATAATCGTTGTTGAACAGCCAACCCAATTTTCGAGTTTACAACTACCGATGCTCCGTAGCCATGGGTGCAAGTTGGAAAAAAGGCCAAGACTGAAAATTTTTTGACTGAAATGCCTAACATATACAATACCCCCTCGACATATGCAAACTATCTAAGAAAGCTTTACCATAATACATCAAGTTTAAATACTGTACAAAAAATATTTATTTATCTGTCTTTTGATAAAATAACAACAGGACATAAGAAAGTAGACCAATAACGTAGAACTAAAAAATATTTTTAGGGACAGAAAAAAAATTTCCGATTTCCGTCATCGAGTCAGTCTTGTTTCCGTCTTACTTCCGTCCGCGGACATTTTCGAAAGACGGAAATCCGTCCTGGGGATGGAAGACTTGCACCCATGTCCGTAGTCTGTCATTTTGAATCCTATCCAGAAGACAAGAGAACTCCTCGATTGAGTAGTGACCTAAATTTACCTTCGTGGAGGACTTTTCGATAGAACTAACCCGCATTTGGGTCACATGGAAGAAAATCATGAAAACCTCCCACGGTTAGCCTAGCAACAAGGGGACTCTAACCCATGATCCATCTACCACTGAGGATATTTTACATCATCATTGTGGTTGGTGCAAGTAGGATGTGGAATTCATATTGACCTGCTATCTTTAGGACTGGAACCTGGTTCACCTCATTGGAAGGCAAACGCTCTAGATACTAAAATTGCAATTTATTTATATACATATATATATTTAAGGATGTACAGCCTGTGGCCTGTAGACCACATGCAACCCTGGTATGACCTGCAAAAGCTTTTGAACACAATGAATTTGTTTATGTTGTTTTTTTTTTAATAAAAAATTGTTGAAAACTTTGAATCACATATTTGTGTCAATGCACTCTCAATTTTCAGAAATTCTAGTGTATGATTTTTTTAAAGAGAAAACTAATATTTTTAATACGATATTACAACACACGAAATTGAGTGACTACTTTTCGCTTTATTTTGAAGATTTCCTTGTAACTCTAGGTGACGTTTAATGCTCTTTATTTAAAACATTTATAGCTACTAATTTCCACATGGGATTTTCAAATCCTGATACACTTATCACATTACAACTCGTGAGATTTTATCGTATATCATCTTTTTTATTTCTAAAAGCAGGTATTGCTAAGCTTTTCCATGTGATTTTGATAATCCTGCATTTTTACAATATTATGAAGACACTCGATCAAATCTCACATTCAAATAATCAATTTATGACGCATTTTTTTTTTTTGCCAATTTCTGTGAGATAAATAAGAGCGAAAAGGGATTTTTCTAATTTGATCGATTGAAATATAAAATAAAGTAAAGATCTTCTTCAGCCCTGCATATGATGACCTAATGTTCACATACCTTCAACTTACGCCGGCGACGTCACGGTCTACCAGTGCTCATTTTCATTTGCTGTCGGTCATTCATGCGTGGATCATGATGTCATGCATTGTACAAGAGTACTTAAACTTCTGTTGAAATCGATTATTTCGCATTTCTGTTACTTTGTGAAAGTGCGATATGTTTGCCTTTTTAAGTTCAATATGCTTTTAAAATAAATCCTTTACTATGATTACTTCATTTTTGGTTGGTTATGAGTACTGAAATAGTTCCTTTTCATTGGCAGAAATGAGAAGTGTTATGATATTGCTATTTTATTTTGAATTATTTTGAATCTATATTATATAAAACGAAAGAAAAGATATTATGAAAAATAATATAAGATATAATATATAAGATATAAGAAAGATAAAAATATATAAGAGATATAATTAAGAAAAATATGTGAACTGTTTGGAATTTCAAATTAATATTGAAATGCACAGGTTTAGAATTTTCTACAGTGAAAAGTTTTCGGAACTTCAGTGTTCAAAAAAGTATACAAAAGCTAGACGTTAAGAACGTATCCAATGAGCGAGTAAAGCGAGCATCGGATTGCGAAGCAATCCGAAATGAACTGCGAAAGCAGTTCCGAGGGTTGGCGAGCGCCAGCTAGCAGGGGGCGAAGCCTCCTAGTATATATGTATTGCGAAAAGTGATAACTCAAATTTGAAATTCACGCATCATAATATCGTACTAAAAATAGGGTTTTTTAAAATTAAGCGGAGTTTTTTAACAAAAACCGTTGAAAAGGCTATGGAGAAACAAAATAAACTTACAATGGAATCTGAGCAAATTGAATGCATTAAGAAGTGATGACTCAAATTTTCAACATATTTTACTTTATAAAAAACAGTATCTTAGACAGGAAAATGCAATATAGTAGTTTCCTTCAGACAAAATATTGTGACACATACTGTTAAAGAGGGAATATTTTAAAGTCAAAACATTAAATAAATTGTATTTTCACAAAAAATGGCATTTACTGCTGCATTTAATACACATAACAGGAGAAGAAATTAAGGAAATTTAGTCACTGGTTTAAACAGTGGGGTAGTTTTAATGTATGTTCGAGGGTAGTTATCCCCTTTTGATACACATGTTACCGTTAAAGTGTACAATTCAGGTATTTCATAGGATAACTAGGTATTTTTCGAAGTAACTAGACAAGTCAGTTAGAGTAAGAAAATTTTCATACTTTTCCTAGTTATTACAGTAGTTATTTTAAGAAAAAAATAATTAAAAATAAACCTTAATCTCTGAAAAATACATCCCTACTGTGGATAATTAATTGATGAATAATAAGGAAAAGCAGATTTATTATTGCTCATGATTAACGACTATGACAAAAAGCACACACGTCACTACAAAGTAGCTATAAGCAGTTCAAAACAGACTGGTTTGAAGTGCTTTCGAGTTTTATACTTTAATAGATCAAGTTATTCTATAGAATACTTACTTAAATAGTATAATTCAATAATTTTATATATTTTAATTGATTTGTATGAGCCCTGATGGCTCAGGGGATACAACTTCCTGCTAAACGTTGAACACGGTTCAATGATGTGAACCGGGTTCAAATAACACCAATGGCTGGTCGATACGAATCCACATCTCAATGGATCCCTTTGCCATTAGACTAACCGTGGAAGGTTCTCGTGATCTTTCTCTCCATGCAATGCAAATGCGGGTTAGTTCCATCAAAAAATCCTTCACGAAGGCAAAATTTCTCCCAATACTTGATCCAGGAGTTCCCCTGTCTTCTGGATTGGGTTCAAAATTACAAGGCTACGCAGTTGAACATTAGAAGTCATAAACCCAAAAATTGGGTCGGCTGTTCAACAACAGTAATAAAATTAAAATAAAAATTGATTTGTCCAATTAGTTCCATGAATCATCTAGTTATTCTATGAAACAACGTATTTCACATTTTACTTTAACGGTAACATANATATATATATCTGAATATATATATATATATTTACTATTTAAATTACAAAAAGTGAATAGTGAAAACTTTTTTATGTCTGCATCCTCCATGCCATACAATAGATCATTGATTCAGTAATGTAGAATGTCGGAGGGGGTTTTGTCCCCCTTAACTACGCCACTGGATTTAAAGGATCAGTAAATGAACTAAATATTTATCTTTCTTTTTTTACAAATTTAAATGATACCTGTAGCTGAATCCAATGCTTCAGAAACTCTCTTATGATTTGCTGTTGTCCTGTCTCTGCATAAGAATATCTGAAAGAAAAGAAGTATCCTGTTTTTAACTTTATTCCAAGGCAGGATGCGTTGTCAGAATTTTCAACAAAAAGTAAGCACCTTTTAAGTACTTTTTAAGAAACTCAAAGAATATTTTTAAGCACTATATGCATTAACAAAATACAAAATAATTTTGAAAGACTTTACATGATCATGATAAAATAACTAGTTTCTGACAACTCTTTTCTTGATTATATTAGCCAATATAAAAAGATCGAGAGATATTTCGGTTTGATATCAGAGGGTGGAAAATAAGACCTGACAAATTGAGAATATTTTGCATGAGAGTGCAATAATTTCACCGACCCAGCTCAGTATATTTCATCAAACATGTGAAATGATTGGAGCTTTCATACACTATGGACCGACAGTATGCCAAAATGAATTGTGAAAACGTTGAATGTGAAAAGCACGTTTTTGCATAATACGTGGCAAAAATCGACCTGGTAAAGAAAAAAAAAATCGAATTTTTGAAAATAAACACTTTTTAAAGACGCCTACACACCATACAAGGTTTAGAAGGATTAATTCCTGTTATTTTTTTTCAAGATGATGCAAGGGAGAACACTTAATATTTCATTGATAATTTAAACATTAGAAGTTCAGAGAAAAATGAATTCAAGCAAATTTTAAAATGCTTTTCAAAAAAAGGCATTCAAAATAACAAAATGAAAGAGCTTCCCAATAGCATAATCGTTATACAGTCAAACCCTGCTATAGTGAACATGGTTGGTTGTGAACCCCCGAATATAGTGAACGAAATGTTCGTGCCTTGCTATACACATATAATACTATTTTTGTGGATAGAGTGAATCTAAAGAAGAAAGGAAATTGGATACTTTTTTCTGTCTTTGACTGATTGCTTCATTTTTTAGTAATTTTGAAATTACTTAAAATACATGTACCGATTTTTAAAACCATCTATTGAATGGAATGTAGCCGTAAGTATTTTTTCTTTCTTGTTTGCTTCTTCTATCTCGGTTTCCCATTCCTAAATAAAAGCCATCCTTAAATTTTTTGTATGCAAGACGAAGAGTCATAAAAAATAAAAGTTTAAACATTTTTGTAGCAACCTATTATTTTTCAGTCATTTTTGTATTTCTTTTCATGGGTCATTTATTTAAATAATGTGAAGACAAAATGTAGCTGTTCGAAAAAATGAGTTAAAATTGTTTGCAGTACGGATATAGTGAACCAAAATTTCGGTCCCTTGAAGGTTTACTATAATATTGCAATTTGTTTGCATTTTGACATTCAGCAATTGAAACTTCATGGCTAATTCTACCGCTTTTCTCTAAACTTTCAATTTTAAATGAGTGAAAAAGTATTTTAGCATTCTCTTAAAGGAAAAAACAAACATTGACTTTTTCTGGGTTTTGTAACAAAAACCATTTGGGAGGAATCTTTAATTTTGAAAAATTAAGCCAATTTTCTTAAAATCCAATTATAAATTATTCAATTTAGAATTTATTCAATTTATAAATTATTTTTTAATTTAAATTATTTTTTTTTAAAAAAACCTTACATGCATTTATTTTTTAATTAAAATATATGCATAAAACAAAAAATTTAATTGTAATATTTAATTAAAATTTTGTCTTTAAAATTTACTAAATTAAAAAATTTGGTACACTAAATAACTTTGTACTTCTTTTAAAAAAAAAAACAATCCATACATATTTTAAGTAAAAAATTAAAAACAATTAATAAATATCTATTCATTTTTTTTTTATTTATTTATTTTCTTTTATAGAATAACTGTCTTAAATTAAAAATAATATGTATTTATTTTTTAATTAAAATACATGGATAAAAAAGTTTAATTTTAAAATTTGATTAAAATTTTGTCTTTCAAAAAAAGTCTTTCAAATTTACTAAATTAAACTAAAAAATTTGGTATACCAAAAATTTTGTATTTTTTTAAAAAAAAAAACAATCCATACATATTTTAAACGAAAAAATTTTTTAAAATAAATAGCTACTGATTTTTCTGTTTTTAAAAATTTAATTTTTTTGGAGTAATTATTTTAAATTAAAAATAATAATTTATAAATTGAATAAAACATATTAAATAGTTATCAACCTTTTTAGAAAAGAAAATCAGAGATAAAATTCAGACATTATACATAGTTGCCACTCAACAACACAGTATTTCATAATTTTTGCACTCCACTACTGTGAAATGGTTGTTCAGCAAAAATGACAAGAGGGACTCTTTTGTTTTCTTTTTTTTCTAGGCTGATTCTTCATATGATTCTGCAGTAAAATTCTAATTTAACTAAATATTCAGAGATGATGACAAATGATGATTACTTTAAAAGAATGAGTCAACATAAATAAAATATAAATATATAGAAAGAAATGTAAGAAACTTACTTGTATTTAACATAATGTGATATGACTTGAAAGCAAAAAAACTTAACAGTATCTTGTCTAGAAAATAAAAAAATAAAAATTAATAAATTTATAAACACAAAATTTTATATAGTCTAGTAAAAAAAAATTGCTTGGATCCATTTCATTATCACAACTAGATCCACTTCAGTTAATCTGTGTCCAATTCTAGGGCCGATTTTGACTTGAATGAAATGCTACTAGCCTTTATTTATAACAGATTTATATCAGATTTGTGTTGTTTATTTATATTAACTTCTTCATTTTTGTCAGATTGATGACTATATTTAGACCACTTACAATATGATATTTTATTTCAATAAAATCAGACCAGTGACCAAAACTGGACGAAGTAAGAAATTTTGCATTTAAATATATGGAAAGTACAACATAAAGTGGAATCAAAAACCTCATTTGAAAAATATCATTAAATAAAGGAGTTACTATTAAAGTTACTATATTATCTTAATTTATCCAATTTATTTAATTCTATTTACAAATAATAAAATTTAACAGTATTTTAATAATAATAATTTAACAGTATTTTAATAATAATAATTTAACAGTATTAATTATAAATAAAATTTAACAGTATTAAATGAAAAAAAAGTTTCGCACTTAAATTTATGGATTTAATTACATCATTCTTATGACCGCACTTGTCATCCATTATTGTAGCACTTGTGATAGTAACGAAATAAAAACCTCACGATGTTCAGTTGACGAGTAAAAAAAATTCAAAATGAAGAAAAAAGTTTCCTATTAAAATTATCCTATTTAGCATCAATTAGGAAGAATAGTTGAACAAAATAATAAATAAAGAAAGAAAGAAAGAAATAATAATAAAAAAAATGATTAATTGAATGAAGTGTGCTTCATTTACAAATAAATTTTAGGTTTGATTCAATATTCACGAGACGCAGTCATACCTTTGCACACACTAGTAATAGTATAAATAAACAATTTAATAAAAAAATCAACAGCGGAAACAATCTTGGAGCTCCAGAAAACTCGGGATCGCTGTTAACGAAAAATCCGGATTTTTTTACGGAGCACAATCGTCTCTGATCTTATAAGAGTCGGTCATTTTCCTTTGCCATTAGAAATATAAAATAAAAAGACATTTTTTTCTACAGAAATGTTCTTTTAAAAATATGTTGATACACATAAGAAAATTAATATTTGAATTTAAATAAATGTTATTTAGATAATTTGCAGTAATTATTAAGGTGAGAAAACAATGGCTAAAACTGAAAAAACTGACATATGACAGAATAAAAACTTGATAACCCTACAACAAACAACATTGTTCAAAGCCATAAAACACTTGTACACAAAACTAATATTATGAGAGCCTATGGCTTAACATACTGAAATTTCGCAATTTCAATAGTAACATGCTATTGTTAATAAATAGAATAAATAAAAAATGAGTGAAAGTATAAATAATTTCATGAAATTAGGAGACTTTTCTAGTCAGAACATTTGAGAACATTTAAAAGGACGCTATACAGTCAGAGAAAAGCTTCAAGCAGTGTATTCATTACAGAAAAAAAATGAGAGAGAATTTCTCGCCCTTTCTCAAAAACAGGGTGAAATTTCAAAACGTTAAGTGAGATTTCTAAAAATTAAAAAAAAACACGAATAGACTTGGAAAAAAATTATTTCCTTAATTAAAATACATTTTTCACATCTTCTAATTGAATATTTTTGCTGCATCATCATATGGAAAATGTTCTATATCTACTTCTTCATCGGCTATTATATTTATTTGGCTGAAAAATATCCGTATTTGTTTCGTTTTGACCGTTTCTACTGACATTTGTTTCATTTTCATTTGTCCATTACGGAGTAGAGGATGTCGCCTTAACAAGCTATTTGTCCATCTTAATTCATGCACAAAAAATGTAAACGTCTTACATGAAGAAACCTTACCTACGGTGAACACGTGGTTGCAGAGAAATGTGTTCTGAAAGGGGTTCCGCAGTTCAGAGGGGTTGTGTTCTGCTGTTCGCACCGGTTCTGAACAATACAGATAAATAGTGAAGCTAGATAACAAGGACCGATGCTCAAAATAATGAAAGATCAAGGAAGAAAAGTGAAACGGATTTTATTCAAAATGGCAAAAGACTAAATTTTTCCCAAAATTCGTGCATTTTGAAATTGATTTATAGAGAGCGCGAACTTCTCACGTTAATAATTTCTTATTGCGAGAAAAAAATATATGCGAGATTCTCGCATTCTCGCGCTGTAGTGAAAACACTGCTTCATGGCAATTTTGTTTCAGAAAAATTGGTAGCTTAAAACCTAGAGTAATCTAAACCATGAAGTTAAAATTGTTGGAAAAAAATTTTTTTTTCAAAATATCAAAATGCAAAAAAAAAATAATAATAATTATGACCGAATTATTCAGTAGAAATTTGACATTTTGAAAACTTCTAACATTTGAAATTTTGTGAACTTGATTTTTCTATATTCAACCGCTTCCCTGATTATATATAGCGAGTTAACACAGGTATATTGCAAATATTTATGATCCCGAGAAGCAGAATTTGTCAGTACATTTTGTTTTTTCATGTATGAAAGGGGAAGAAAATAATATTATGCAGTTTTGTTAGGGAGTTTTGAAGTTATATTGTGGAACATGTTTTACGTGATTGTATACATGATGGTTGCTGAATTTACATAGCAAATTTAAAATGGCAAACAAAATGGCATATCACTTCACTGGCATTTGGAAATTATTCATTTTTGCTGACCCTTGTTTTAAAAACTATCATACAAAGATTAATATTTAACTTTTTTTCATTTGCCCGAGATGACTCGGTTTAGTAAACTGATTGTACATTAAATATTTTTTACACGTAAAAAAAAAATTAAGATGTCAACTTAGAACTTGTGTATTATGTTTTGTTTTAGTTCCTTGTATTTATGAATGAAATAAAAAAATACGTTGATATTTTGCATTTTGTTTTCAAAGAAATTGGTTAAGGGAAGCGGTTAAATCTACGAGTCTGCGTGAGAGAGACCTGTAGTAGTTAGTTCTTTTCTTTTAATGTTTTTACACAATTTCAATTTTTTGGACAAAATTTTTTTTTATTATATATTTTTGCAGCTATTATGTAGTAATATAAAATGCAATTTTAAATAAAAACACATTCAACTCCCCAATCGTATGGTCCTTGTATTTATTAATAAAATAAAAAAATATGCTGATTTTTTGCTTTTTTTTTCGAAAAAATTGTTAAGGGAAGAGGTTAGAAATTAAAGACAATTTTTGGTTCAAAGTCCTTCTAAAAATTGATAATAAGTCCTTACTGCTTGTTATCACTAGTCAAGAAATTGATACACAACTTCCATCCATCTTCTGAATCTTTCAGTTGCTCAAAGTATTGGATAGCCTGATAAAAATAATATTAGTATTAAGATTCATATATAGTTAACAAGTGTTTAAAAACATTGACACTTTAATATTGGTTAAGATCATTGACAATTGAAGAGCTGAGTGTTATGTTAGTGCCGTGAACCCTACAACATACCTCTCTAATACTAATATCTTTCTGCAAGATGCTTAAAAAAAAACAATACATGTTACAAATTTAAAGTAACACAAGCGTTAACTTCAACAAAAAAAATCGGTTCAAATAAAATAATTTTTTTAATTGAATATGTAATTTTTTTTTTATTCTAATATTAGGGGCGATATTCTCACATTTTGTAGGAAAATAACACACTAATTATTTCCTTTTCGCATTTTGTAATTCATCATTACATTAAAAAAATAATCATGAAATCCGTAACAGTAACTACCGAAAAAAAAGATTGAGAGGGCAAAATCACGAGAATCGGACAACTCAAAAGGCGTAGCTAAATGTGTGTCTTCATTTTCGAGATTCAGCTGTTGCAATAAATAATATTGTATTAAAAATATCAGATATTAAAACCTATGTTGAAATCAGTAGTAATAACTGCATGACAAAATAGAATGAAAATTTCTACAGAAAAGAAAACAAAATTTTTTACATCATTATTGCTCTTAAATGAGAATAGAAAAATCAAGCATTTTTTTCCCACCCCGATGAGCAATAAAAGCATCTTTTGAATATAATTCTGAAGAAACGATAAAATCTTTCAGAAATTTCTGCAGAAAAGAAAAGCTAAATTTTTTACTACCGGAAGGAAAAATCTTTCAGCAAGAACTCGGCAACATTCTGCGACAATGGCACCACGATTCTACCACAGGGGTTATGAAGGATTGAGATTTCTTCCAGAATGCTGGGGGGGGGAAGGAAAAATCTAAACACAGGGGTCATTGTACGTGTTCATGCAATCTATAAGTTCTGATTCCTTAAAGATACCCGTTCATCCCTTTCCCTTTGTAGCCTTTTGTGAATTAGAAGAAATTTCAAGGATTTATCCTACTTCGATAGACATTTCATCAGTTATTAGAATCATAGAATAAACTCTTTCTACAAATTATTTCATTTCTCGTGGCTGACAAATTTAATGCATTATTCAAAATTAAAGTGATTTCTACTTATTTACTATGTTCATAAAAATTATATCACAATAAGTTCAAGAACTGTATCTAGCAAATATCCACTAACTGTGAACTTTGTATGAAGTATGAACTTAGTCACTTACTAGCCCCGTGGCAGAAACGCAGCGACACGTCAACATTGTTACAGAACGTTAGAATTCTTGCAGAAAGATTTTTTTTTTTTTTTTTTGAAGAGCAAAAAACATATATTGATAACTTTTTTTTCTACGAAATTTGCATGTAATATTTGAATCATGCATTTAGATTAAAAAAAATTTGACGAGCTCAATTTACGCCAATACCACTGTTTTTGGCAGTTATTGATATTGATTTTCCCATGGATTATAAATGCCCCGATGTATTTTAAACAATATGGAAAATTCGAATCGTGCATTTGAGTATTTACTTTTTAAGGCAATAATTCTATGGAATTTTTGGCAGTTATTGCTATTCATTTCTCCATAGTTTTTAAATCTGATTTTTTTTATACGATATTATTTATAACATCCTAATCTCGAAACAAAACATGCGTTTGAAGAGTCAAT
Source organism: Parasteatoda tepidariorum (assembly GCF_043381705.1). Classification (NCBI taxonomy): domain Eukaryota; kingdom Metazoa; phylum Arthropoda; class Arachnida; order Araneae; family Theridiidae; genus Parasteatoda; species Parasteatoda tepidariorum. The sequence continues at coordinate 1,547,634 of NC_092206.1, read as the reverse complement.
CTTTTTTTCAGCAATTACTACTACGGATTTCAGGATTTTTTTTATTGTAATGATTATTTACGAAATGTGAAGAAGGAAATAATTTGTGCACTCTCCCTCCCCCCCCCCATTAAATGCGAGAATATCACCCATAATATTAGAATAAAAAATTATTACACGTTCAATTAAAAAAATTACAAAGTTATTTCTTTCGTAAACAGAGCCCTTTCGTTATTTTAAATGAGTAACATTTATGCTTGTTATTATTAAAAGTATCTTGCAGAAAGATATTAGTGCTAGAGAGCGCAGATAGCTCAAAAAAATTCTGCCACAGGTGTCATTAATGATCAATGCCAGCAAATACGACCTGTGTTTGAACTATGAATTGTATTAAACAGTTTTTACTGGAATCATCAAAAAAGAAATTCCTCAAAAGGAAGTTTTGCTTGAGGTGAAACTAACGATTTTCATTTATGAAAAAAAATTTCTTCCAATTTCTATACCTAACTATTGTTGCTGAAAAAACAAAATGGAAATAAATATCACAATATATATTCTTGTCTATATTAAAATAATATGAAGTATAATACAATAATGTTTATAAACTAATTATCTGAAATGTAAATATAACGTTTTATAAAATTTTATCACAAAAAGAATGGTAAAAAGCTTTAAAAGCAAAAAACTATTCAACTTAAAAGTGTTAATTTCTAATAAAAATTCGAAAGATTTTTTAGCATTAATGAATTTCATTTAGGTTTTTTAGCAGTGTTATATTGAATTTCATTCTTTGAATTTCACATCTAAAATTCAATTAATTAAATTCTAGATATTTGTTCAGGAGGTGGGTAGTTAAATCTCTTTTTAATATCAATCAGACTAAAAGACATCCTCCTACAAAAACAATCAGGACATTTTTTGGGACTACTTTTACAAAAAGTAAACAAAAAAGTGCCTCTACTGAAGTGTAAGTTAAAAATAAGGACAAAATACTCTTCATCAGAGCAAACCCTGAATCGATGTTTTCTTTTTTTTCTTTTCTTGCAATTTTAGACATTAAGTATAAAATATTTCATAATAATGAGGGGGGGAAATTCTTATTTTAAGAAATATTCATTTTCAAAAAACACACTAATTATTTCTTCTTTCTTTCTTTATAAGTCATCATCAAATTTAAAAACAATTAAAAACAGTGAAGCATAGCAGTAACTAACAACAAAAAAAAAAAGGTTGATGGCGAAATCACGCCAAATTGAACTCTTTAAAAAGGGGGGTTACAAATGCAGTGTTTCAAGATTCAGCTGTTGTAAAAAATATTATTAGATTAAAAATATCACATTTTAAACACTATGTGTAAATCAATAGCAATAATTGCCAAAAAAAAATAGAACGCATACTTCTACAGAAAACCAAACTTTTTACTTCACTATTCTCAAATGAAAATAGAAAAATTTCAAACCTTTTTTTTCCCACTCCGATGGGCAAGAATGGCATATAATTTTGAATATAAGTCTGAAGAAAAGATAGAAACTTTCCAAAATTTCTGCAGAAAAAAAAAAAATTTTACTTCCCAAATGAAAAATCTTTATGCCAGAGCTCAGTAGCATTGTGAAACAATGTCGCCGGGTCGCCACGATTCAGCCACGGGGGTCAAATGACCGGACTTTATGCTTCTTGATTGAATGTATGAAATATATGCATGTTAGAAAGGATATAAACTAAAAAAAAAATTCTTATACTAAAACAAAATTGTATAATGTCAATTTTTATGCATTACAAACATAAAGAATAAGATTTTTTAACTCATTGCCTAACGCATTTCTTACTGTACAAGGTGTTTCTATTGTACATTTTTCGCAAACATATTTCTTCTAATTATTATCATTTCTATAATTCTTAGTATTATTCTTATAACTATTAGAAGGTTTAAGAATTATAATTATTCTTATAATTATAATTATTTCTTCTAAGAACTTGTGCAGTCTTCATTGCTTCAACATTATTCTGGGTAAAAACTAACAGTTAGTTAGAAATGAAGTAATGCAATCAAAATAAAAATATAAGCAGTTTTTGTCAAGTTTTCTGACACAAAAATGCCAATCTAAAATTTTAGGTACTTTCTTGAAATTCACAGTTACTCTGATTGAACTAACTACACAATTCTTTACAGAAATGTGCAACTCATCTAATACAATACGTTAAAAAAGCATTACATCGTCATATCTAATCAATAAATTGTTGACTGGTTGTGGTAGAAATAGGCATATATGACAAGTATATATTTCGAAAGAAAAAAAAAATAGAATATTAATTATTTGCTAGAAAAAGTCAAATGTGCGATAAAATGCATTTTCGATACTCTTAAACGGTCATTTGACCGGTTATGGTAGGTTTTGAAGACTTTGCAATGAAAATTCATTTATTTGATAGAAACTTTGAACAAGTTAAAAGGGGCTTCTACAAAATTAAATAATAAAAACAATTAGATTAAAAAAAATCTAAATATGAAACCTGAATCCTTGCAGCAGGGTTTGTTTGGTCTAAAAAGCCTCGTATAACTTCCAAATTCATGATTTTCAGCGTCACTGAAAAAAAAATATAGAGATTTTGAATTTATAAAATAATCATAGAGAAAAATGTTGATTTCATAAAAGTTAAATAATGTTAGAACAAATAATGTCCATACTATAATTTTGATGAGGAAACAGCAAATATATACTTCAATACATGAAATAAATATATGTATGAAATAAAATGTCTTTCAAAGGCTAGAAATAACAAGTGCTATTAAAATTGCCTAAATGGGATCCCATTGAATTGTCTAAATTACTGATATAAAATGTTTCCAGTCATGCTCTTTAACAGAAAGTTACTGATTTAGTTTACAGTTAAAGGAACAGGATATAACAATTTAATTATGCAGGGGTCTGTCTAGGTGCTTCTTAAAAGGTATCTATTTTGTGAAAATTAAGAAATAATTTGTGAAAATTAAAAAACCAACACAATATGCACACAATATCATTTTAATTAGTATTTTATCAAGTACCAGATAAAAGAACAGATTTTTAATATTAGCATACTCAGACAAGTTTTAGCATTGTACTCGGTTAATACTGAGTAGTTGTAAGAATTAAATATTTATAAGTATAAATCAAGACAAAGATTTATAGAATTTGTGAAGGTCACCTTGCAGTTCAAAAAATTCTTTTTCATTATTAGGACTACTCTTCAGTAATTTAATTTCAAAATATTTTGTAAGGGGCCCAGAAAATTAGGTGGGCCTTGAGCCTGAATTTTTCTTGATCGGTCCCTCAGACCCCTGCTATGGAAGTTGTATTGATGCAATAGGTTCAGAGTTCACAGTTAAATGTAATTACTCATAAATTTGTAATAGAGTAAAAAAATATAAAAATTCGATAAGATATATAAAAACTATCATTTCAAAATTTTAGCAAAAGACATCCCATTAATCTGAAATTGATTGATTGAATGTAGGGTTTAGTGGCGCAAGGTCCAAATGAGGACATGCTGCGCCAAACAATATGGTGTCCATTAATCTGAAAAGAAAGCCTTTTAATTAAATGAGAATATCAGTTCTCAAGTTTTCTAGAATAAATAGCTATTTATCACACAAGTATTTTATTCTAAAATAGATATTAAATATTTCAGAAAACAAAAAATTCTACAAGAATATGCTACTTTAGGTTGCAATGCGTAATTAATTAATTGGCATAAAATAATAATACAGCCTCATAATTAAATTACAAGTTAATTAAAAGTATTTGCAACAGACACAAATAAAATCCCACATTTTTGACATGCACTGTCAAAATTCTAAACATTGCAGGTAATGTTTTTTTTTTCTTTTTAATTATCACATCTTAAGTTAAAATAAAATATTATAAAGACTTTTAAAATTGCAAACATACTTTTATTAAGTCGAAATGACAGAAAGACATGAAATGTAACAGAGAAAACATCTTAGAAATTTCGCAAAGGGAAATATCACTGTCAAATGATACTCCTCGGTTATTTAAAATTGAAGATGGCAGTACTGACATAATATCCTGACATGTGAACCATCTTTGTAGCTATATTTGAAAGTTTTTATTTTATTAAACCATGTTAAAAGAAACAACATGAGCATTGTTTGTTTCTTTCTCAATTTCAGTTATTTGGACAACAAAATTAACTACCCTATTTTGTTCCATTAACTTCTTACACTTGCAAAACTATCTATAGCAACATCAAAAGAGTCCTCCCATTTTAAATGGTGACTGATGCATGTTAAATATGTCGGGTCACTAAGTTCCCCAAGGTCTCATAACAAATATAAATCTCTGTGGGTACTGATTGAGGAGTTCCCTTGTCTTTTGGATTCAGTTCAAAGTTACAAGGCTACAGAGTTGAACATTGGTAGCCATAAACTCAAATTTGAGTCGGCTGTTCGATGACGGTTATGAAATAAAAAATCAACTGAGCAATTGTCGCAAGTCACTATATTTAGTAATTCTATGTAATTATTAGGCAAACAACCGTGTAATTTTAAGTCATTCACATTTTCGTGAACAGTAAATACACACACAATATATGGTGTTTTACCTATGCATAAATTATGGATAGGACGCAGTACAGCAAACAGAATGTTCTCTATGTTAAATTTTACTATAATTCTAATAATAAATAACTTCTGAATTAACTTTTGAATTCATAAATTACGCCAAATTTCCTTTTAAATGATACCAAATACAAGGATATTGCTTAAACTTTAAAAATTCAATACTGGTTTCAGTTGGCACAGAATTCAACAACATCGACCAGTCCTAGCGGCTACGAGTCATACCCTTCAAGATGGTCCATTTCTGTGATTTTTTTTTTTTGCGGGCCGCTGAAACTAAGGCTGAATTGTCAGAACGCAGTCTAAACTCGGTAGTTTAAACCCCAGTTCCGCGGTTTACGTAAACCCGGTGTAAACGAAAAACTAGTTTTCGTTGCTCGAACGTGGTTTTGCCGAGGTTTAACGAGACTGGAGCAAGACCAAGCTTATCGGATGTATTTGCACCAAAATTTTGCCTGGTTGAGAAATTCACCCAATCAGGTGGAAGGAATCGTATCTGTCACTACTTGGAAAAGTCTTGATGTTTTGTTTACATTTTGTAGATACGATCATAATGAAAATAAAGTTAGTTATGTTTGAATCATTGCATAGTTAATCAAAAAAGAAATATTTTTTATGAAATAGAATTCGGTTTCGTTAAATATTGTTGTGTGTTTGTAAGAAAAGTTCTCATGCAGAACATTATATTTTAAATATTGAACAATGAACATTGGTTTATATTCTATTGCAAATAAAATAATACTTATCTGACTTATTTCAGAAAGAAAATTTTAAGAAATAATGGATTTTTAAATAAAAACTTTATATGGCAAACAAAAATCTGAATAAAAAAGTGCTTTATAAATAAAATTGATGTATAATAATATGTATGCTTGTTTTTATAAAATAATCTGATTTCTTTTCATTCTATATAAATGAAAATGAGTGAAAAATAATTTTTCTATCATGTTTGGAACATTTTATTATGATTGATTTTGCTATGATTTTTGTTAGAACTTTACAGTTACCAATTAATTGAAGGTAAGTAATATAGATATAATCAACGTTGGTATTCTAGACATAAAATTAACTTGTTTATAAAATTGGTCTTAAAAAAAATTTTTTTAAAGAAAATTTACTAATAATTTTTTCCAAAAAATATACAAAGTAAAATTTTTATAGGACTTACACACATTCTTAGAACCTTATTTTAGTATATTTGTTGATCACATATCTTTATAAATAATTTTCTTATGTGCCTTTCCTATGAATGCACAACATTAAGGAATCTGCATAATTTCAATATAATATATATCAATACAATAAGTATATATATATATATTATTTCTATTTGTGTAAGCAACATTAATACTTGATTATGAGACTTAGTATTAAGTATAGATAAACTTTTTTACAATGATGTTTTGTAAGTCACTCATGCAACCATTGTTCGTTAAAGACCTCAGGTTTATCAATATTTAAAAAAGAATATGTTTGTCCATTAGCAGAAAAGATTTATAGATTGGTACCTGTGTACCTATATCATATTTTAAGCCACAACCAGGCAGTAGCTTACAAGAAAGAAAGAAGAAAAAAACATCATGAAAGAGTATGAAATTCAAGGGCTAACTTGTAATCTCTCCCCGGTAAACAACTGTATATTTTTTAAAGATAATTTTGATTCTTTTAGCAATTGTTGTTGATACAAACATATTACAATTTGGAAGTATTACCTATTTATAAATTTTTGCTCACATAGATCATTTTAGTTACTGATAAAAGAACACAGTACATGATATAGCATAAGAGATTTATAGATTGCTACCTGTGTACCTTTATCAAATTTCAGCCCACAACCAGGCAACAGCTTACGAGAAAGAAAAAAAACCCATCATGACAAAGTATGAAATTTAAGGGCTAACTCGTAATCTCTCCCAAGTAAACAACTGCATATTCTTTTAAGATAATTTTGTTTCTTTTGGCAATTGTTGTTGACACAAACATATTCCGATATGGAAGTATTGCCTATTTATAAATTTTTGATCACTTAGATCATTTTAGTGACTGATAATATAGCACAGTACATGATATATATGGTATTGACTACTAGTTAGATTAGTAGGACCATAACTTTGGCACCAATCAGTGAAAGGTATTGTGTCAGGTTGCTTTATTTTTATTTACTTTGGTGATCCGAAGACATGCCATTGCAATTTTGATCATCTGCAGAGGGGATGGCTCCCCTGATTTGGTAACCCGACGTCCTGCAAGCAAAGTTTAGCACTTCATGGTAAAACAGTTTTATGAGAACCGGTACAGCACACCCTTAGTCCCTATGCAGGCTGATCAAAGTGGTTACTCACCCACTTATTGACTGCAGCCAAAGGTGCTTGACTTCAGTGTTTAACTGGTAACCGTGTCTTAACGATCAGTCCACTGCGGGACTAATAAAGATGAAAAAATGAGCTTAAAAGTTTAAATTTGTATTAAGGAAAAATTCTATTGTATTAGATTTTATTCTTGCAATTCAAGGGCATGCACATTCTAGAAAATTTACTTAAAAGCATAATTGGAAACTATTAATAAGGGAGGAAAATGATTTGTATGCATTTAAAAATGAATGAAGTAAGCTTTTGTGAACTTCATAAGTTTTTTTTTTTTTTTCAAACACCACTTTTTATTACTCACATGCTTAATAACTTCGTAAACTTTTTCTCAGGCTTACTAACTTGATTTACTACTAAATTTATCACCATGCTGATATCTGTAATTTTTTATAACATATAAGATGTTATATATTATATACATACTATATAACACAGATTTTTTTTTAAATTACTTTTTTTATTTTTTAAATTGCTTTATAGTTTTCAATTATTAAACAATAAAACATAAGCATTATTTGATCTATAAAAAATATTTTGAACGAATCATATTTTAACTGTAACATAAACCGACATGAATAAAAATATTATGGTGTTTAATTTTAATTCCATGGAATGAAGTTATTGAGCCAACCAATGTCACATATCTGTTGTCTTTTATCATTGACTTCATACGCAAAGTTTGTTTCTCATGTTTTTTCTTTATATATATCTCAAAAATGTAGAATAATAAAAACATGAACACGTCTTCATTTATTAAGGAGTCAATAAAATTCTACTTAGTTGAAACAAGCTCTCTTCAAAGAATCATGTTGTGGTGTTCACATGCTCAATTGCAAAAATCTAGAAAAAATAGCAATTTTTAAATTCATTTGGTACTTCAGTCATTTTAGTTGGCCCGACAGATCATGTTAAGGAAATATCCCTGAATTGTGTTAGTTCATTTAATAGTCTATTTTCCCTTAAGAGACAACTGCTTTCTGCCACTCTTACAGGGCAAGAATCATTCGTTTCCATACCATTAAAAGTTTATCTCCTGGTTATTTGGTTATTGACAATATACACAGAAAAATTATTTAAATGCAGCCAAGACGAACCAGTTTTCAGCATCTTAAATGACTTTCAGTCAATTAAATATAAAAAATTAAAATGTGATTTAACATAGCTCATAAAGCAGTTCAAAGAAATATTTTGGTATGGCATGAACTAAAAATTATTGCTATCTCATATTGCAGTAATGAAAAGTTCTTTTCATCTAGTCTATTTGAGCTGCGCTAGAGACATGCAAATAAAAATTTTAGAAAATTCTACTAAGTTAGTCTATTCAAGTAAATATCTCTGCACTTAGTGTTACAAAAGCACATATGTAGTCTTTAACAAATTAATTTTCGCTTATATTTTTCTTATAATTTAGTTGAAATAAAAAATGTTTTCTCCAATTCACACTAGAACTTCATTAATAGTAACAAAATAAAGTGAAAAGTGGCTGTGAAAATTTTTTTTTCTAAATTAAGTTTTAAAAACACAGTTTTTTTCAACTTCCAGCTACTAGCATTTATGTAGTTAAAATTTATAAAAAGGAGAATTATAACATGCACAGTAACTTTTATTCATGACATGAAGTTGTTATTCTCTGATTTAGAAATATTCATAAAGTGACTTCTAAGTGATGTTTTTTTTAATACTTTAGAAAAATGTAGCAAACAAATCAAAAAAGATAAATTAATGTATGTGCTTTGAAAAATCTGTTGACTGCTACTAAAAAACATATGTTAAGAGATAAGAAATTCTATAAATAAATAAAACTCCCCTCTTTAAAAAAATCTAATCAATGTTTGAAACTATCAAACAAATTAAATAGTAATAATTATTGTCAACATGTAAAGAATCCAATACTTTTTATTAACAATAGCACTATTTTAAGATCAGTAATTGGTCTATACAAACATTCATGATTTTTAATTTTAAAAAAAGTAATTTTACTCTATTTAATCCTTAAATTTGTAATTTCGCATAACTCACGTTTTATTTATTCCGAAAAGGTCTATCTTCTGAGTGGTTGAATATAATATACAAAATCACTCAAAAAGAAAGACCCATTCAGCAAGTGAGATATTTAATTATCTCAATGTTTATTTTCAAGAAAACAAAAGTTACAAAATAGTAAATTGTCAATTCAGAAAATCCAAAAGAGGCATTCTTTCATAAGATTTTATAAACTGACTAGGTTTAACTTAGACAAGGCTGAACTAGATCTTTAGAACCGCGTTTTTCCTTAAACTCCGTTTCTGCAATGCAGATTGGTTTAACTTCGCTGTTTAGACCAGGTTTAAAGTTAAACCATGTTCTGACAATTCAGCCTAAAAGTTGCAAGACTTGACAATTATTCAGCCACAGATCACGACAAGAAAATCTCCCAACAGGACTTGAAAAAAAATATTTCATCGGGTTTGTGGGGATATATTTATCAACAATGTCAATTTTCATCTATGAAAAGATACCCCCACCATAAAATCGAGTTAACATGTCTTATATACTACAGTAGGGAACCGATTATCCGGAACGATCGGGACCATTGCTATTCCAGATAACTGATTTTTCCGGTTTTCTGAATCGATACAAAATGCCTTTTTTTATTGTTAAACCCAACTTAAAAAAAAAAAAAAATAGTTGGAAATAATCTTGAAAAGAAGAAAAAACGATGAAGTAATACACTAATGATTATTTCCAAAATGATGGTAAGGTAAACATCTTTCAAAAAAGAAAGGAAAATCCTAAAATCTAAAGAGGAAAAAAACTTTTTTTTTTTTTAAAAATGGCAGAAAAATTTATCGAATTTCGTTCCGGTTTTTTGGTTTTCCGATTTCCGGATAACGGGTTCTGTACTGTAGTCAATTGTATTAGTAGACACACTACAGGTTCTATAACATAAAAATAAGGGTGTCTTATCTTGATCTGTCATACTAACTACAATCACCAAATAGAATTCAAAACTTGCAAAATGTTTTAAGAAAAACATATAAAAATGAACCCAAGGGTTGCTATGAATTATACCTTTCAATTTGGTTTCCTCCTGTAATAACTTTTTTAATTTCTTGCGTGTCACTGCCTGTCAAGACTTAACTATTATTTTGGCGAAGATCCCGATACAATAATATTCCTAAAAATGACTAACTAACGAGTTTCATAGTAGAACCCCATTTTATTGTCCAACAATGTTATGAGAATATGAAAGTAGTACAATATTTATTACGTATGCATCCTTAAATATATAGTTTAGCCGGGGATATTTCCATGGTAAGATTTCCGTATCGTGGTCTGAGGCAAATTAATCACCAAGTCTTGGCAATTTCCGGGCAGCGACTCGCGAGAAACTAAAACAAACGTCACAGAAAGGGTTCAACTCGAAAGAAATAACTCGAAGCCACTCCATCTACATGTTTTTTTTTCCCTTTTAATTGCATGTATATGGCAATTGTAGTTAGCACGACACATCACGATAGGGAAATATCCCCATTAAACCCTATAACTGGCACATAAATATACCGACAAATATTGGAATAATGGGTCCACTTATGCCAACAGGCCACAATTTTTAGAAATCCTCTTATTATAACTGTTAATGTAATATATATCGAGCAAAAACTATATATAATGATGTAGGATTAACTCATAACTATCTGTATAAACCTTGAATGATGAATAAATATGATGCAAGTCGAGAATAATCACCAAAATTTACATTTAATGCAAACTTGTTGACATCACAGCTTAAGAGAAATATTTGTATTTTCGAAATATTTTTAATAAAAAAAACTCAGTTTCATTAGCAGTAAAAAAATTTAAAATAGCAATCAGTTTAAAATTGAACATGGCTTAAACCCATGATAAATAAAAATACTCCCTTCTCCATAATAATTAATAAACAGAACTTTTATTTTTAAAACAAAAATATTGCATGCGTGCATGTATTATTTAACGATTACGATTATATTTTAAAATCAACAATAGAAGTATGGACCATTCTCACTGCCTCTCTCTGGATGGTAGCATGGCGGCTGCCGAGTCCTGCCTGCAATATAAATGTATCAATAGAGACTTATATTTCGCTAATTTTGATGTTTGTTATTTAGAAGAAATAGATAGTCGGAAATTTGCAGAATAAAACTAAATGTTTTGGTATCCACCCAGGGCCGTAACTACGCCGGGGCAGCCG
>NC_092206.1:1531964-1535958 GCF_043381705.1 Parasteatoda tepidariorum | reverse complement strand
CTAAGGTCGAGTAAACTGAGATGGGCACAGTAGGCCTTTGCCCTCTATGGGCTGTCGGGTTTCTAAGTTTAGTTTAGTTAAGTGACAGAATAGCTCCAAATATATTTTTTAATTCAGTGCTGGTGGAATAAAAAGCTTTTTTTAATAACCTTAAATAGCAATTTTATTTTGGGAGGTTATTTATTTCTGTATCATTTTGTTACAATTTTTAGAAGAGATTTTTATTTATTCATTTTTTGATGTAAAAATATTACTTAACTCAGCACAGTTGACTTGAAGGTCTTTTACATGACGGTTAAAACAAGATAAAACCGTAAGTTGTCAAAAACTTACCAACCCTGCCTATGATTATGATATTTTTTAAAGTGCTTGAAAGGTGCTTATTTTTTGTTGAATAATTTGGCTACGCGCCCTGTACAATCCCGTACATCTGGAATTACACTGAGGAGAAATGGAAAAGTGTAAATTTCTAAAAAATCTGGAAATTTCTAAATGGAGAAATCAATCTAAACCGAAGGCTAGAAAGAGAAGAAAAAAAATTTTTTTAGGATCCCCTGACATTTATTTTTAATAGTGTAAGTGTTACATGAAGATTAAAATTTTGTGCCAAAAACTTTTCATTGAGTAGGACAAATATGTTCATGGTTATTTCTGACTCTTTTTGTCCTCTTTATGTGAATGTTTCAGAAACTCATTTCTTTAAGAAAACTAAGAGTCTTCTCAATTTTCTAAGAAAAATAAATAATATTTATTTCATAATGGACTGGAAATATTGTATTGTAGAATTTTTATATGAAACAAACAAAAGCAATCTTCAGTTTCTTTTAATTTTGAGAAATTTTGTTTATTTATTTTTTTTACAAAAATTTGTTACAGTAGCGTTTTATTTAGATGAAACCTAAAGTGAAATAGGGCGTTATAAGAATTTTAAGCTATAGTGCAATTTTTTTAAATTAAATAATAATTACTATCTTCTCCTGTAAGGTACAATTCTTTGGTATTAACTTTTTATTAAATTCATCTTTCATCAAAATATATTATTTATTTATAAATGCTTCCATTTCTATAAATGTTACAAAATGTGACAATTTATGTGTGTATGAAATCAAAATATTTAATTAAAAATTGAATATTTTTTTTTTTTTTTNTTTTTTTTTTTTTTTTGAATGTGTATTATCCAAAGTGCTTTTATTTATGAAAAAAAAATATTACATTGAATGATATTTGTATGAAGTCATAATGTTTTTTGTTTTCTGTAAATTTTTTTAGCAAGCAAATTTTCCAAGTGATTTTTTGTGAATCAACATTGTTATGGAATTTTTTTTTATTAGAATAACGCATTAATTGTTTGTGTTATCCATCTGAGCTTTTTTATTTTGAAGGAAGGGGGGAACTGATTATCTTTCTAGTTTATTTACATTTTTGGAGTATTGGTGAAAATCTTATTAATCTGAAGTTGCAATATAATGAAAAAAAACTGGACAATTGGACAGTTTTTGATAAAACTCTTTGATAAATCCCTATTTTTGTATGTATGTGGAGAAAAAAAATCTTGTTTATCTTTTTTGTGGAAAAATTTATTTAAACTGTGGAAATCTAGGCTTATGGAGCCTTGTTTGAAAATAAATGTTTACAAATTTACTGTGTCTGTCTATNTTTGACAGCGACATGGTTTGTATACCGTTTTTTCTGAAAATTCAGCCGTTTAAATAAAATATAATTATGTTTCTTTAGATTTTCAAAGATAAACAGAAAATTCAAATGACGTAGCTGCATTCTTTCTTGTTTTCTAGCTGCATTTTAGCTATTTTCTCAGCTTTAATGCGAGGAAAATAAGATTTTCCACTTTTTTTCCTGCCCGCCGGATAACTCATATTTTCGTAATTCAGAAGTGGCTGCTTATCTTGTCGATTCTTATTAATGCAATTTAAATATTGTACATTGCGATTCTTATTTACGAGGTTTAAAAATCCAATGCCGACCGGTCTGTGTAGGGGAACTGTCCTTGCATCAGAAAGGTTCTGGATCAAAATCCCGGGCATGGCATAGATGTTTCGTTCTCTCTGTGTGCTCTATGTCCTTTGTGTGTGTGAATGTGACCCGCCCTATAAACGGGTTTGTGGTTGGGTGAATGGTGTGGCAGAAGTCGAATTCCTGGCCACAAATGGTGCCACTGAAAAACAGGAACAATCACACCCCTCTGCCTAAACAGGCACACGACAACAACAAAAAATCCAATATCACGATTTGTTTTTACATGTTTTTGAAATCCTATGTATCGTATTCACCCGAATTTGAAATTCAATATCGTGATTCGTTTTTGCGGTTGTATTATCAAACATCGATTTTCGTATTTATATATGATTTAAAAATTAGACATTCCTATTCACGCGATTTCAAAATTATGCATCGTATTTACAGGATCAAAAGATTATCGATCATGATTTGTATTTTTTAAATCGAGTTTTATGAGATTTAAAATCAAAATACTTATTAACACGCATGTGATTCTTATCGATATCCGTCACAGAATATCTGTTAGTCAACAAAACAAATAAGAAAGTTTCAATGAATTTATTTTTTTTAAAAAAACATATTAAATTGTTAGACAAACAGAGTGACTGACGAAAAGAATGAATTGCAACGCTTGAATACGTCATCTGGGGAGAGACCAGTTTCATGCCCTTCCTCCTCTTTTCAGTTGTATAGGAATGTACTACGATATTTTCCCTTTTCTTAATATTTTTATTTAATAAAAATATTTTTTAAAATTTTCGTGATGGTTTTCTTTAGAACTATGTTTAATGTAATTTTCAGTTCTATATTGTTTTCCAACTTAAAAGATCTATAAGAAAATCAAGAGAGAAACTAACGTACTTCCTTCCTCTATGACTTTCCACAGGCTAATGGGGAAAGCATGTGAAGTGTTGCCATAGGTAGAGAGTTCTGCTCTACGCCACCTGTAGCCCATTTCGATCGCCAAAACAAAACAATAATGCTTCAACAGAAGCTTAAATACTCTTTAAACGGGTGACGTCATGATCAACGCTAGAACGACCCACAGCAAATGAAAAAGATTGGCCGATCCCCGCAGACCCATGACGTTACCGAAGTAAACGTCGTATTTACGTATGCATGAGATCGTAATCTTAAACGACTGACGAAGATCGAATCTTTTATTTTAATGTTATTTAATCAAAATAGAAGGAAAAGAAACCTTTTAGCATTTACTTATCTAACACATATTCGTACAATTTTAAAATTAATCATCGGGATTTGTAATCGCATCGCTGGTTCAGAAGTAAAACGACACCTCTGCATTCACCTCTCATTGAAATAACATGAGAAGTGAGTGCAGAAGTGTCATTTTAGTTTTGACAGCGACATGGTTTTAAGGTGAGGGGCGTATTGTTATCGGCAATGTCAACTTTCATCTATGAAAAGGTACCCCAATATAGAATCGAGTTAACATGCCTTAAGTACTAGGAAATTGGAATTATATTTTTGTAGTGGTAGATGCACTACAGTACTACCCCACCAGAATTATATCTGTGATAGAATTCGATGATTGGATACCACTAGTTGAGTCATTGCTGTTTTTGTGCAGAGCCAGGAGAGCTGTATTAAGTTCACGGTCGTGGTCGCTCCTGTGTTGCCTTTAGCAGTCGAGTGAATACGTTGTGGGTAATCGAAACTTAGTAGCAACAGCCTGAGGAGGACAATGTCGCAGTCACAAGTAGCAAGTGAACTGTACAATGGGGACAATCCATCGAAGTAGGCGTTTTCAGATCACGTCCGGGTCACCAATGTGGGGCGTATTGTTATCGACAACGTCAACCTTCATCTATGAAAAGGTACCTCAATATAGAATCGAGTTAACATGCCTTATATACTAATGAATTGTAATTTTGTAGAGGTAGATACCTTACAAAGGTTTGAAAATCGCACTTTTTGTCAATTTCTTGGATATTCATAGTTTATACATATATATATA
>NC_092206.1:1477622-1531789 GCF_043381705.1 Parasteatoda tepidariorum | reverse complement strand
CGAAAACCATCAAGAGGAAAATCCTGTCCAGGCGACAAAGAAAAGTAATACAATAAATTTAAAATAGAAATAAAAAAAGAAGGGGGGGGCAGGATATTACAATCATAAATTATTTTGCTCATCATAAGACATCATATATTGTTGAACACTGTAATAAAAGAAAACAAAAATACATGAAACTATATAAGAAAATAACAAAGGTAACATAAGAAATTCATTTGGATTGGCACAAGACTGGTATAAAAAATCAAATGCTTCCTTTAAAGTGAAAAATAGTGATCTAAATCGTCAATGTTCATCACAAATTGAAATAAAACACGCTTGAAAGAAGAATATATTTGGATGTTTTGCAACAGGAATGGTAATTTATTATAGTATAATTTAGGTGCTAAGTAAAAAAACTGTTTACGTGAAATTTCTTTTGTAAAGTAGGGAATCTCATATATTTCAGTTGGTCTCCTTTCAGACACATTAGTTTTTAATTTGCATATTAATTTATTGTTGTGTAAATAAAGCAAAATACGAAAAAATACATTATGCCGAAATGGTAATAGGTTAATTCTTGTATATATATTGGTAGTAGTTATACTTGAACTATTT
This sequence comes from Parasteatoda tepidariorum, assembly GCF_043381705.1. NCBI lineage: Eukaryota > Metazoa > Arthropoda > Arachnida > Araneae > Theridiidae > Parasteatoda > Parasteatoda tepidariorum. The sequence goes on along the minus strand of NC_092206.1, from coordinate 1,531,189 downwards.
ACATTTAGAGAATTAATAATCTTGAAGCATTTACTCTGAACTGAGATTAAAGGAAGTAAATTAGTTTTATATTCACCGCCATATATTATTACACTATAATTAACTAAAGAATAAAACCAGGAGTAATAGAGTGCTTTCACAAAATTAAAATGAGTTTTATTCTTAAGGTGATAAAATTTAACTAAAACAAAACGCATTTTTTTAACTAAATTGTTAATATGTGTTTTCCATTTCAAATTAGAATCGATATATAGTCCTAAGTATTTGATATTATTTACAGATTGTAGAATATAGCATTGACAATTTTCATTAGTACTTTTACAGGAGAGAGAGTGAAATTTTAAATTTAAGTTAAATTCTAATTTTCTTAAACTGAAATAAATATATTTAGATTTAAATTTAAGTCATTTACTGTAAACCATTTTGAAATTACACGTAAATCAGATTCAATTTGAAAAATAAGTTGATTTAAATCAGTGCAAGAATACAAAATTACGGAATCATCAGCATATGTTATTATCTTACCAAAAAGTTTGAGTTGACAAAAGTCATTGATGAATATAATAAACAATAAGGGTCCTAGAATAGATCCTTGAGGAACACCACGGTTTGAAAAAATATAATTACTAAAATTATTTCGGATTTTAACTCTATGTTCTCTGTTTGAAAGAATTGAAATAAATCAATTTAAAATAATTCCTCTGAAACCAGAAAATTCTAATTTTTTGATTAAAAGATTGTGATTGACATTATCGAAAGCTTTTGATATATCAAGAATTATAGCTACTGTTATCTTATTTTCAGCAATACTATTATGAATAAATTTTGAAAATTCCAAAATAGCTTTTTCTGTACTTTTGCCTTTAATAAATCCATGTTGATTTTCAGAGAAAAAATTTTTATGTTTTAAATAATTGTACATTTTATCAGTTAGAGCTTTTTCAATGATTTTGGAAAAAAACAGGTAATATTGAAATTGGTCTATAGTTTGATAAGCAATTTTTATCGCCGGTTTTAAAAATAGGAGTAATGGTTGCTCTTTTTAAAGAAGTTTGAAAAATGGACTTGATTGAGGTATTGATGAAATTAGTTATAAAATTTATGTTATTGAGAGCAAATAGTATAATTAATTTTACATTAATACCGTCATAGTCAAAGGAGTTTTTATTAGAAAGAGAATTTATTAAGTAAAGTGCGTCACAATCATTCAATTCTAGGAAGACAAACGAGGTTAAACTTGGTGAAATATATATTTGAAAACTGTTTGAACTTGGGTTTGAGATACTGTTAGCATTTGCAAATGGTTTATTGAATTGATCAGAAGATTCATAGTCGTTTAAAATATCAGGTAAAGTAGGTGATTTGCTCTGATTACCAATAATACTATTTACAAGATCCCATTTTTGTTTATTTGAATCANGTTTAAGATACTGCTAGCATTTGCAAATGATTTATTGAATTGATCAGAAGATTCATAGTCGTTTAAAATATCAGGTAAACTAGGTGATTTGCTCTGATTACCAATAATACTATTTACAGGATCCCATTTTTGTTTATTTGAATCACAATTTAAAATTTTGATTTTGAAATATTCTGATTTTGCTGTTTTAATTAAGTTCTTAAGCTCAGAGACTATAGTGTTGTATGCTGTTTTGTAAATAATATCCCATGGATATTTTCTAGTTTTTTTTAACAGTTCTTCCTTTCTTCAAATTAAAATCAAGATATTACTAGTCATCCAGTTATTTTTGGCTCTTTTGTTTGATTTATGCTTATATTTAAAATTATTTTTTAAATAATGGAGTTTGAAAACAAAACTTCGATATTGTTGATCAAGTCCCAGATAGCAATATAAGTTTTTTTTCGCCCAACAAAAACCTTTACATGTAAACCTAAAAAGGGTTTTTACACGGTTTACGTGTAAACCTTCTAACCTTAAAACGAGGTCTGCGACAATCTGCTCTATTCTACGCACATTACCCTAATCCAAAACCTTGGAAAGCAACCTTTTACCTAACAACCTTTAAACGAGGTTGTCTTAGGGTTTTCAAGAGAAAAAAAAACCTTGTATAACGCTAGTTCTAAGATGAAAATCATCCTAAATCTACATGGTTATAAGGTTTCCGTTTGCAGCGTTTCGTATGCTCAGCTAAAATCTACCTTGTCATGAGATTTTCGTTGACAATGCAATTTAATGCTATTGCTAGTGCATACGTCAGCTAAAACGTCATTCTGAACGTGATGTCATGTCTCCCACGAATGTATGACGGCGGTGTATCTCAGTCCGAGGAAAATTCTCCTTTCCATCAATTTTGCTTGATTATTTTGGGGATAATAGTCATTTTTATCAATCTGACTTACTTTGCTGTAAGAACTTAGAGATTTAGAAGTTAAAATATCGTTTAATATGAAATTTTTTTTTATTCAACGATTTGATTAATGAAAACGCAAAATAAATAGAACATATGTAATACTTAAAGAGGGTCTGCGTATTTTCTTCTTTCTTATTCGGAAATTTACGCTGTGTGAGAAGTTTTGCTGAGTGCAAAAATGTTCAGTTTTTTGTATATCAAAGAAAATTAACATGAAATATCTTCTTTCGTCAAAATAAATAAAATGCGACTGATTATTTATCTCTTACTTAATATGTATGATATGATAAATGTAAGAAACTTAATGATTACAAAATATTTTCTTTAAAAAAATCGTTTAATGAATGTAGAAATTCCAAACATATTTTTTTCATACACAACAACAAATAAATATTATGCTTATCATAACAATTAGTATATGACAAGTGCATTAGTACAATTCAGATATGCCATAATTATATTAGGTATTTTGTTAATATATATAAAAATATTATCTGTTTAATAGCCATTAGTGAATAATACAAAACAGATACACCATAATTAAATCAACTATTTTGTCAATACATAAACAAATGATATTATAGGTATAATAACCACCAGTGAATACGTAACATATTTAACATGAAGGAATTAGCGAAACAATCTTCATTAAAATAAATTACTTCCTCGTCAGATATGCTCTTTTCTCTGAAAAATAAGAGGAAATTTTTGTGTGCGTACTTGCGTATATTGAATGAAATTTTATGCATATACTCATGAATTGTATGTACGTATATAGGCACAAAGCGTATATTGTACGTACAGGAATGCATGCGTACATTATATGTATACAGGTGCATACACACGTATAAATAAAAATACATGCATACGCACGCAGTATATAATTATATATATATGTGGTTACTTTAAATATCGTTGTATGAATAACATTGTTATTAAATAGTACATGCATATAGTACATGCACATGTGAGTACATTGTATGTCATATGAAAGTAGAATGAATAAATTATTTGTTGAAAACAAAAAGCAGGCCACTCTGAAAATTTTTTGATCTAATGATCGGTTGTTTTTGTTGATCTATGTCGCACTAACGATGAACAATGGGCTATTGGTGTAAAGTTGGGAAACATTCCTGAGGATGATCCGAAGACATGTCAACACAATTTTGATCCTCTGCAGAGGGGATAGATCTTCTGCTTGACGACCTGCGTGTGAAGTCGAGCTCTCTTAATGGTTGAAAAGTTTAATTAGGACAGATACCGCATACCTTTGTAGGTTGATCAAAGTGATCACTCTTCCACACATTCTGACCGTAGCCAGCGATCCTTGACTTCGGTGTTCTACTGGGAACCGTGTCTTAAAGTTCACTCCACTGCTGCGAGATGATCAGATATTTACGCTCTTGAACTTAATCTTAAGGGTTCAAAGGATCTCAAATATGTTAATTAATTAATGCAAACCATATTTTAAGTTATGAAATTAGACAAAAATAAAACATGCTTTCTCTGAAAAACATACCTTTTCTCGACGGATGCACATTTCTGACCCACAAAAAATAGGGGGTAGCCGCACTCAGGGAAATATGGTCCCAATAATAGGTTGGTCAAAAGAGCCGTCCAGCGGGTATTCGCAATCCGAAATAAATCGTCCCAATAGTGAGTCCAAAGCTTAGACTCCTTAATGTTAATTTTACTTTTTGCGTATTTCACCATGTCTTGAGAACTTTTAAAACGAATTAAAATAATCTTGCATACAAATGTAAATTTCGTTTATCAAAAATAATTCTTTGCAAAATATAGCTTTTAGTAAATATTTACTTTTTTTTAATTTTATTTTATAATAGCCGAAAAATTTTTGATTATTAAAGTATACAATTTTTTATAACATTTTAAAGAAGGAAATTTTAAGAGGCAAAATACAACATTTGAGTAAAATGGATCGAATAGTTCCTGAAAAATTGAATTTTGAAAAAGTCGCATTTTTAAGAGCAATTTGATTGATTTCGTTCAAATTTTGCGCTTTGCCATTTAAAATTGTTTAACTTAAATTCAAAATTTTTTAGACTATCATTGAATAAAATAATGAAAAATAGTTATTTTGACTAAAATTTATATTTTGCATGGAATTAGCTTTGGACAAATGAATTTTTTAATTGAATGCAAAAAAAATTTCAATTCATTTAAGATGCTCTCAAGATGTGGTCTCATGCGTAAAAAATATTAACATTAAGGGGTACAAACTTTGAACCGCTCTTCTGACTATAACTATTGGGACTATTTTTCTTTCCAGAGTGCGGCCACCCCTATAATTTGAGAGTCAAAAACCTAAGACACACCATAAAAAAGGCATGTTTGTTCAGAGAAAGTATGTTTTTGTGTCTGATTTCGTAACTTAAAATATAGTGGGCACTAATTAATTAACATATATGTCATCCTCTCGAACCTTTAAGATGGAGTCCTTGAATGTGAAGATGCGATCATTAGATGAAAAGTTATTTCGCATGGTCCATTTATTTTATGCGTATCGTACATACGTATATATACTTTAAGTAGTACATATAAGTATGCATAATCTTATATACGTTAATTCTCATATATGCAGATACACACATACTTTATATGAATATATAATGTATATATGTACCTATGTAAATGTGGGTATATTTGTAAGCCCGTACGTATATACACAATTTATATATGTTCAATGTATGTACGTTTGTATTCATACGCTATGTACTTACGTATAACGATGTATGCACTTATGTATAAACAGGGCTCAAAAAAGGGAAAAACCCTGAAAATATTTTATCTATTGATCGGATTTTAATGTACATACTACTACTTGATCTTATTGGTTTGAATGTCTAACTTTATGAGGGATTCAGTTCCTAGACCCTTAAAAGAGGAGAAGCACCTGCCATCTGCAAAATATGGTATCAACAGTTTATGAAGGAGAGCGGTAGAAAGTTTGAATCACTTAATGTTAAAATTCCTTTTTGCAAATTTCGCCTTGTATAACTTTTAAAGCAAATTTAAAATTTGAATAAAATCAAACAAAGTGTTCTTCAGAAATCAAATTTTACATAAATAACTTTTCTCAGAAATGGACTACCTATAAATTAGTCCGATTTCATTCAAATTTCTCATTTGACCTTTACAATTACTTTCTTAAAAATTATGAAAAAAAATTTCTATATTTTGCAATGCAAAGTGTTTTTGACAATTAGTAAATAAAATAAAGAATAATATTTATTTAAAGTTATTTTTTGCATAGAATTATCTTTGGATAAACAAATCTTATAATAGTATGCAAAAACTTCATGATTCGCTTAAAAAAGTTCTTCAAATATAGCGAAATACTCAAAAAGCTTTGTTAACATTAAGAGATCCAAACATTCAATCGCTCTCCTGCCTAAACAACTTCGGCAATATTTTCAGGCTGGAAAACTTTTAAAATATTGACTACCTTCCATATTTTGAGGATCAAAAATTCAAATTCATCGGAGAAAAAAAATCGGGTTTTTTTCTGGTTTTGTAACTTAAAATATCGTTTGAATAAATTAATTAGCATGTACAAGATTATGTCCTCGAACAAAAAAAAAAAATTGACACTCAAGACGTAAACCATTTACGTCAGCGTTTCTCAACCTTTCAGTATTCGCGGCCCAGTTTTCAATCATAATTTTCATCGCGCCCCCCACTTACAGTAAAATGTATACAACAATAATGTATATTGAGTATTTTGAATTCTGTCTTTAAAATATTTTTAACTAACTGCCAAAACAAAAGTAAAGTAAAAGCCAGCAGCAATTGAGATTGCAGAAACTATGTTTGGAGTTAATTTTTCAAAAGAATTACCGTCCTCTTTCAAACGATACTGTTGCTCCTCGAATTGGTGATACAGCTGAAAATGTAGTGTCAGCTTTTCTCGATGTTGCGTGACAAAATGTTTTCAATACAGTTTGATGAAGCATAATAAAGATGCTCATTTAATTGTCTATGTTTGATTTTGTGATAATATGTCAGTAGTAAAACTACTTTTCTGCAAATCAATAGAACTCAAAACAACAGCGCTAGCATTATTTGCTATTTCAAATGAAGTTATGAATGAGGCAAACATAGAATGCAAAAATTGCATCGGAATATGCACCGATGGTGCTCGTTCAATATCCGGAAGGTTCGAAAGTATACAAGCACTTGTAAACTTGTAAAAAATCGCCTCCATGCGTCTGGACACATTGCATGATCCACAGAGAAGCTTTGGCTTCAAAAGAAATGCGTCCCTGGTTTTAATATTGTGTTAACTACGGTTGTAACGATTGCAAATTATATAAAAATGAGAACCCTGAGATAAAGAATCTTTTCCGCTCTTTGGGCCCAAGGAAGTCACTAAAAATTATTAATTTCTTTTTTAAATTTAGTATGCTTTGATTAAGTAAGGTGGGTAAGCCAAAGGTGGTCAGTGCTCCTAACGTAGCCCACCCCCCAAAGTAAAATTAAATTTATTTTGAATCATAAGACGTCCCTGCTGCATTGTAAATCTTGTATCTGAGGTGCACGAGGCTGAATTGGAAGATATTTCCTTGAATGGCCTCCACTCTATGAAGTGATTTAATTTTTTGCAGTTGTTCTAATTTCCGGGTGAGAAGATATTGTAATTTATATGTGTTCAAATTCTTAGAACTTTGAAAGTTTATTTCTTTTTCTTTAACCACATTACTTTAATTCTAATTAATCTATCAGATTAATAGTTTTAAGTCGTGCAAATGGTGACCATATGCATGTTCCCAAGGTGGCCCGACACCGGTGCCATCTTGGGGACACAGGGGCCACCTTCGGAAACAAACGTGAAATCTATAAAAGAGTTCATTATAAATCATTACGTAGCATATTATTTCTCAAAGAGGAATGATTGAATTGAATGCCAATTGATTTATTTCATTTTAAGCAAATATGGAACTTTGGTATTTTTTAAACTTTTATAATATTTTGACGTTCTCTGCATTTTAGCAGAAATTGCGATATTTTGTTACAAGTTTTTTGTATTGTTTGCATTTCAAAGTAATTTTTCAGGTTTTTTTTTATTTTTCTGGTAATTATGAGTGTTTTTGTGGTCGATTCTGGTATTTTCTTGTAAATATGGGTATTTTTATACTAGTTATGGGTTAGGTTAGTTAACTCTAGTATGGTTATTTAACTCTTGTTAGTTAATCCTTTTGAAAAAATTAACTCAGTAATAAAGATTAAAAGAATCGCTAGTGACTTCACACAAGAACTATCAATGTAAAATCAATAAACAAATTATACACTCTGAAAAAACAAATATCTTTTTCAAAATCGGGAAACTTGTTCCTACCAACAAGACACTTAAAGTGCCTTTTTAAAAGACGTTTGCCAGTCTAAATGTTTTTTCTAAGGATAATTTGAGTAAGTGAAAAAGTGATTTCAATATATGGCTCACCTTTGGAACCTGTGGGAAACTTTAGGCGCAGAAGCTACAATTTTGAAATTGTACTATAAAATAAATGAAATTTTATTTTACAATTAAAAGTATACGTGATATATATTAGAGATAGGTGTAAGATGTTACAGAAAAAATTCAGATACACAGACTTAATCAGAAAATTATAAAAAAATCCTTAAGGCCAAGCCACCCTTGGCTCCCCACCTTAAATTTTGATTTAATAAGTTGTTTCACTTTAATAAGTTATTAAATATGTCAAAATGTATTTTGTTTTCTATGTATACGTGTGCTTTCCTTTCATCCAGTTAATAAATTTTTTTAAATAATATTTTCTTTTGAATATTCTCGCGCCACCCCTCTGGAGTGCTCGCGCCCCCCTAGGGGGGGGGCGCCCCACAGGTTGAGAATCGCTGATTTACGTATTAGATTGAAAGTTATTTAAGACGATTAATTTGGTTTCGCACTATACATAAATATGAAGTCGAATCAATAGATAAACTACATTCGAGTACCGAAAATTTTGTGGTAGAAGCTATCCATCAATTAGCACCCAATAGCTGCTACAATCGATCACGTTATCTTCCATGTTCAAACCGAACTATCGCCTAAAACAAACTGAACTAGGGTGTCTTTTTACAGGTCACAAAAATTTCCATGTCCATTATTCGAAACTTGACAGTTTTCGACGATTTTTTATCAATTATCGAGATCAAATTTCTCAAATGAATTCCAATTTCAAAATGAATCACAATTATTCCTGTAAGCAATCAATTGTACTTATGGTGATTAGAAAACGAATAAAACATATATTATCCTGTCTTGAAATTAAAAGTGCTTAAGCTAATCGGAAAGTTACCGAAATTACAAGTACAATCTTCTAGCCATGGATACACTCGAAAGTGGGTTAAGAAAATATTATAAATGCTACGTTTGGCAAAAATCAGATTCAAATTACAGTAATACACATTTTCTATTTTAAAATCTCGATAAGTAGTCTGGAGCCTCATAAAACTTTTTAATATGGATAAATCTTCAATTTCTGAGATATTATTTTTATTTGTTGAGCTATATTTTGGTATTAATGTAATTAGTGCTAATTTCCATTTTTTATAATAACTAAATGTATTGTAAATGCTATTTACTTGAATCTATCGGCAACTCATACACCCAAATAAAAAATTAAGCTAAAATAGTAATAACAGTAATAAATTAAAGAATTGATAATTAAATTTAAATTATAGTTTCAGTGTTTACTTGAAACTTACTGAAATTAAGAAGGGAGCATAATAACCATTTAATGTCCTTTGGGTAAGGCCGTTCCAAGCATAAGTTTAAGTTTTAAATTCTTAAGTTAATATTAATTGATAATCTTAAAAAAGCAAATAACAATGCTTAAATTAAATACTTAATAAGGCAAATGAACTGCAATTAAACAGTGTACCTACTTTTCATATATTGCTTTATTTGGATTCGGTCGCTATTCTGGAATGAACGGTTCTGTTCGGACATTCTTATGGGCGTTGAAATAACATTGCGTCTATGGAACGGCAAACGGGAATTTCTTTCCTCGTCGTTATAACGGAAGTCTCAAACCAATCGGGATTTTGTACTGAAGGCATAGACTGTATTTTAAGAAATCGGGTGTTCGCCTATTAACATATTTAGAAATAGCTCACACCCTCGTTCAATATTGTTTTTTTACACATCTGCCGAAAAAAATGATAACTGTCGCATAAAAATGTCTCGTTTCTCAGAATACTAGAAAAAAATACGACACAAAAGGAAGATTACTTGTGTCTTAAATTATTCTAACCTCAATTATCATTACAAATTATAAAGTTTCGTTAAAAAAAATTTTAAAAAAGTAGTTTAAAAGAAAAATGCAATCGAGATTTTTGATAAAGAGATTACTTTTGATATTGCACGCATTACGAGAGTTAAACTCTATCATAATAAAAATCATTTGTATTAATGAAAATAACAGAATAAAGTTTGAATATAAAAAGAACATGAAAAGAGTATAATTTCAGAAAATAAGCATCTATGTACGAAAATTTATTCATTTTTCTTCTTCAATGCATTGGATTTCAAAGGCAATTTACACTAAACAGAAACCATGAATACATGCACGTGAACTCCCTATAAATTTGTTTGTACTTAATTTAAACATTGCTATTTGGAAAACTGGAATTGAATGTTCTCATTTTTTAAAGACAGGTTTATAAGAAAGGAACACCATTACAATCGTGTCTCAAGAAATGGGATTATTTTGCATAAAGGCAAGAACATGAAGTTCGAAATAAAACTACAAATAATGCAGTAAATAACCGAGACAAACAATCGTTCCATTATGTTATTTGGCCCTCATGAAACAATCTGTTTCCTACCCTATTTGTGCGTTTTTATTTAATACCATATTCTGATTTACTTTGTTATAATTACATACTTGATTATACTATGTTTGACATCACAAAAGTATCTTTCATTGAAATTTCGTAAACCAATCATAGTTTAATCTCCGTTCAGTGGCGTTAGCAGAATTTTTTCAAGGGGGGTGTTCATGATTTTCTGAAACTACTAAAAGAAATTCGAGTATGTAATAAGGCACTATTATTTCCCTAATTTAGACAGCTAGATAATTTGACTTTTTATTTAGACAACATTGTTTAGATAAATTTTGATTTGATTTTTTAAGTTTAAGAACATAATGTAATATCTTCTAGCATGTAATATCTTCTGAAAAAAGTCCAATGTCATATGGGTGGGAAGTAACACTTTGAGGGCCACTTTCACATTCATCAGATTTTGTTATGCTAGAAACGTTTTCTTCAACGGAAGTATCACATTTCTGTACAACAGAAAAACTTACATTGGTACTAGATGCTGTCACCTCACTAATTTCAGGTCGTGATTTTTTCTCAAAGTAATTAAAAATTGTTAAATTCTTGCGTTTAGACATCCTAAAGATCCAAGAACAGCAAAAATATATACATATATATTGGCACAGAAATATCCACTAAGCTACGATCTCAAAGTTTCGAGCTGGAATGAATAACTTCAACGAGCACAGAGTCTCCAAAACAAAACAGATTTAGAAACAAGCTCCGAAGGACAAGCGGCAGAGATAACTCTTAGTCTGACTAAAATCGAAAATAAATGTAACCCCCTTTCATATAATTTTTTTTAACCGCATCTACAAAATTCTCGAATTGTCTCAAAGACGACAGAACGTCTAGGATTCCAGACCTCGCGAATGCCAGCCAGTCTCGAAAACTATCGCGACTGGCAGGTCAGAAAGGAACCAGTGATCGGGGCTCGCCCGTAACAGTATCACGTGAATTTGGTTTCAAAAGTACAACCCTATTATAGTAAATGTTTTTTCAGTGTTCTGAGAAATACCGTGAGAAAAAAAAAGTAGGCATAAAGCAAATAAAAATATATAGTCTTAAAAAATAATAGCCCGCATAATTTCTACTAAAATTTTTATTTTTACCATTTTGTCTGAGCTCAAGGGGGGAGTTTAAACCCCTCCCTTGCGTACGCCACTGTCTCCGTTATTTTAAGGGGGTGTTAGAAAGAGACTGTTTGCATCTAACTGTACGCTAAATGGATGCCAAGCGAATATCAACATCGCCAACTCTTGAAACGAAGTAGCACGGCCTGGGCCCGACTTAGCCTAATAGGGGTCGGAGGCAAAAATTTCTCTGCCCCCCCCCCATTGCTTCACTACTTGAGTAATGAAGAACCGAACTTTATGAAGGTATTTTTCATCTCTATTTAAATAACAAAAAATTTATTAGAACCTAAAATAGCTATGAAGTCCCCCCTCTCCAATGTCAGACGAAATATCGTTCTATTTTTATTGATCTTCTGACAATTCTATGTCCATCATGCCGAATGCAGTTTTCTGATTGTAGCTGTGAAACATCTTTGCTGACATTAGAGCGGCTAAAATGTCGCTCAATTAAGCCAATCAAAATCCTGTCATTGTTGATTATCGCTAAATGTGTCCATCGTAATAGCCAAAATTTATCTGAATTCCACCCTCGAAAAGAAGGAAATGTAAAATAAAGTTTCTACTCGATTTGGGGGACCCGTATCATAACCACCTAGAGTATGATAAACCTTCTAGTAGGTGTTGCCCGTATGCCTTTGTCACGACTTTCATTTTGCTTATAAAAAATAGCACGAAATAAATTTCTGTTTTAAAATATTGTTTTGAAAGCATAATTATATGATATCTAAATAAAATAGGCAGTTGCTTTCTTAACGGAAGTTTAAATAATGTTATAACTGGCTTGTAATGTTCACCTCTTATATGACTCGACCCCCCCCCCTTTTTTTATAACGAGATAGCAAATTTCTGGTATGTCTACTAAATAAGTCGATATGTAAACATAAAAATTTCTAAAATTAAATATAATTATTAAGTCAGCAAAATTTTCTCAAGTTAAGAATATTTTACGTCTGGATATTTGCCTTCAAATAAAGCTACTGAATGTTCTGGAAATTTATAACCTTATAATTTTCCATTTTTAACATAATTTTTGTATTCTTTTTTCTAAACGTAATTTAAAGCATTGTTTTTTTTTCTTAAAAAGAAAACTTTATGTGTAAAAGAAATATGATTTTGCGAGTTTTTTAAACTAACTTAAGCATCCTAATTAATAACAATCACGTGATTTTTGGACATGCGCTAACGACACTGACCTGTGAAACTCGACTTTTCGGATAGAAGCTCGTATAGTTCTAGTGTTACTTTTTAAAAGTTGGAAACTACTTTCTATATTCGAATAAGACAATTTATAAAACAAAGATTATCTTTAAGTTTTCTTTTTCTACCATCATTTGAAGACACTCAACTTCGAAAATACGATTTTATGTCAGACAGTTGAACGCTGAAACGGCATAGTGTCCTAAAAAATAGTTTGGAATGAAGTAAGATTCGTTAAAATTAAAAAAGAAACTGCTATGAACATCGAGAATGGTTATCACAAAAGTGCAACAAAAAGATTGAAAAGTTAATCTATTGTAATTAATTATATTTTCATATTTTATAATTTATTCCAACTAGAATAAACATATTTTCTTTTTAAATGTTGTCCTTTCTTTTCACTAGCATTTTACTTAAATAATTTCTTAAAAATAACCTAAAATAGTCTGAAACAAATAATGAAATTCCTTTCTGATTGTCATATTAAAATTCGACCTCTGAAAAACCAAATATATGATATTGATTAAATATAAATTTAAATACAGTTTTCGAAAATCTCGACTGGTTAAAAAAAAAAAAAAGTCATAACTGTCGGAACACCTCTACGGAACGAATCCTATCGGAACATCTTTTGGGAATAAAAGAATTTATGCTTGCAAAATAGATTCTATCTTAAAGGCCTGTTTAGACGATCCAAAGTTCTTGGATGAAGACTGATTAATGGAAGCTTGAGCTTGGATTGCGTAAGCGATCATCCAAGTACTTGGACCAAATCCTTGACCATCTTTTCATCCAAGTTTTTTCTCCCTCCACCAATCAGCTTCTTAAGACATCAACAAGCAGACATCAGATGTTGTCTGTTTTCATATATTTTAGTCCAAATAAATTAGGGTCTATTTGTGTTATTATGATTTTATTTGTATTTATTTAGTCATTTTAAACGTTTATAAGTATGATGTTGAATATGAACAAGTTTTTCTTCCGACCCATCAGTGAGATTGAAGAACTTGGTCGACGAATCATCCAATTTCTTGGAGAGAGAAATTCCCTCAATTTTTTAGGATTCAAGAACCGAGGCCTTTAAAGACAACAAAATGACATTTATCTATGGTAAAGGTGATCTGGGAACGAATTTCACTGCATGCTGTTGATGCTTCGTTCTGTGTCCTTTCTTCATCTTTCCAGACTTCTTTATTCCCACGTACCATTCTTTATCATTTCCTAACCACACGTAACGATTCCAACCGTCTTCATACAATTCTCTGAACCAAGTATTTTCAGAATCTTCATCAAGCTGGAAAAACAAAAAAATATATGGTTTTGTAGAGTCTACCACTACAAAAATACAATTAGCTAGTATAAAAGACAACTCGATTTTATGTAGGGGTTGACTATGTTTACGTATCATTACTAGATTAATTCAATGTCATATTTATTTATTAAGTTTATATATATATATATATTCCATTTAATATTATATGTTAACCTAATATCATGATTTGATATTGCAGCACGCTACCCAACCGCCAACTTCCTTTATTTCCCCCTACTTATCTATGCCAAAAGTACCAGTTGCCCTAGGGCAAAATTTTAGATTAAGAGGTTTAGAGCACGCTTACGCGACCAGGTACCTTATCAACCACAGATCGTCGTTGTCTACCTTTTTATAGATGGCGATTTACACGGTCGAATACTCCTCTCCCCACATTGGTGACCCGGGCGTGATGTGAACATGCCTACGTTGTCAGAAACTGCCACTTTGAAATGAACACGCCTATCTTGACAGTAACTCTCAATTCGATCTGAACACGCCTACTTCGATGGATGATCCACATTGAATAATTGAGTTGTGACTGCGAGGTTATCCACCTCCTCGCTCTGTTGCTACTCAGTCTCGATCACGTACAGCGTATACACTCGACTGCTAAAAGGCAAAACAGGAGCGAACTTAATACAGCTCTCACGATCAGCACTCAAAAGTACGGTGATCTTCATGCAGCGTCTTCTCACAAAACAGCAGTGATTTGAGGGAATTAATTTTCGACTATGTCAACCTTAATGTATCAAAAGGTACCTCAAGATAGTTAACATGTCTTATATACTAGTGATTTGGTATTTGTAGTGGTAGTTACGCCACAGATTCATCGAATTCTATCACAGATAAAATTCTGGTAGGGGAGTACTGTAGCGTATCTACCACAGCAAAAATACAATTCCCTAGTATAAAAAGACTTGTTATTTCGATTTTATGTACCTTTTCATAGATGACATGATCGAATACTCCCCACAGTTAGTTCTCAAATTTATTTAATTTTAGCTTGGTTACAACAGAGGTGTCTTGCACACAATTCTAGACTGTTTTACCAACATTACAGCAATAAATGATGACAGTAGACCATAATTTCTGTAATAAATCAGTCATAATTTATTGCCATATTGATTTTTTTTTTTAAAACTTCATGCGTTATCAGAATCTCGGGTGTCAGAAAGACAGACCACTGCTCGTTTTAAAAACTCGTTTTACTCAATTATCTTCATGTATATTTAAAAAGATTAGAGGTTTTAGTAAAAATTAATAATTGAAAAAAAATACGATGTTTCAGGAATTTTAGTTTAAAAAGGTGACAACATGGCGTTCAACATGGTAAAAAAAATTTCATAACTTTTGACCCAAAAATGTTTTGAACATTAAATTAAATGAGGAAAATTAAAATTTATTAAATTTTTGACATAAAACATATACATTTACGAATTCGTACTTAAAGGATACATAAAGACCTGTTATTGGATTCATACACTAAATATATAGATGCGTAAAGTGGTGCGTACAAGTAAAAATCTGATATCTTTCCTATACTTTTTATAGAGAATAATTGACTCAATGTGTTCGAAAACTGGTCATTTTCAACAAAATTAATCTTACAGGAGAGTCGAAAAATAAAAGAGCTTTTTTTTTAATTTCTCGATATTAAAATATAGCTGGTTACAAAATATTTTACTGCACACCATTACTTATTTTTTTTTTAATTTAAAATATAATTAGAACTTGGAGAGATGACTGGTCTTCAGATAAAAACTAATACTGTACATGATTTTTAACAAGCGGAAATATTTGTCAATAAGGAATGACTTTATGTGAGTTTTAAACTTATATATTCATGTTGTAGATTTAGAGATCTTTGGGATTATAACTATCTGTGCTGAGATTTTCTTCATAGAAGGACAAAAACTCATCGGGTTTATAGTGCAAAAACTTGTTTGATGTCGGCAGTTTTTTTATGACAATTTTCCAAAATAAACTAATTTCCTTAACTGGTTTAGGTGCAGCTTTTAGTGTACTTTTTAACTAGTAAATGTTAACTAGCATAAACCACCACTGAACGGAGATTAACCAGGTGGAGTGCTTTCATTAGCTATTATGTGACACCTAAAACTGTTGTTTCACCTTTCTTACTTTGACCACAGGAGGAGTATTTTCACATTTTTCTTATAATATTCCGACCACCATCTTTTGAAATCGTATTATTTGTAGCCACCTTCTTTACTTTTATCTCTCTTTTTATTTTCTTGCATGTACAATATAAACCCTCTGAATCACTTGTTGTGTGATATAAAGCATCAACAGGCCTGAACTAAGTAATTAATTGTTAAGTTAGGTGAACGATTTCATGAGCAACAACGGCAGCCTTCTAGCGGTATACATCCAAGTTATTATAACCGAGAACATGTTATCTCCATTATGCAGCCTGCTTTCATGGCACAAAATATACTGCATCAAGGACATGGACATTTATATTCTAACTTTGTATCTACGTCAGCTAAATTTGAAAATCCAAAAATTTTAATTTTGAGTGAAAAAAAAGTAAAGACTGGCTTTTTGTCTCATAGGATCTAATATTCCTCAAAATTTCATGAAAGGTTATTTTTTGAGACTAGAAAGCAGGATGAGGCTATTAGCATTAAAAAAATAAAAAAAAACTAACGTAAATGCTGAACATGCGTTATCTAAAAACCACAACATAAAAAGAAGTAGGTAGCGCGGAAGAGAAAGTGTTTCAGAGAAAAATGTTTCGACCTGAGTGGACTTTATACTATCTTAATCCTTTATAAGTTTTTTTTTTTTTTTTGTTCTAAAAAATTTGTTGGGTTATCTATCATGGAAGCAAACTAGAAAAAAAAAATTGTACAGTGTCTTTTATTGGGTCGTTTTACTGTGGCCCATGCAAAATTATTTTTGAATATTTTCTGAACATTTAATCTGAGAAAACTTGCTATTCGCGATCACAACATCTGGGGAGAAGACCGGTTCCATGGCTTCTCTCTCCTCCTCTTCTCAGTTGTACAACGATATTTTCTCTTCTCCTGATATCATTTAAATGTCCCAAAGCCTGATATGCCTGACACTAAATGAAACCAAAACTAGGGTTAAAATGCAGAATAATCTATCAAGCTCAATGGCAATAAATAAAGGTGTGTGACAGGGGGATGCATGCCTACTCTTCAATTTAGTATTAGAAAAAGTAATATGTGATTCTAACTTTGACACCACGGGAAATATTTTTAATAAATCTGTACAACTGTTGGCGTTTGCTGATGACATAGACATTATTGCTAGAACACTACTAAGATAGGCATTTATTTCTTTAGAGAAAGCGGCACACAAGATGGGTCAGAGAAAAAACGAGAGCAAAACTAAATATTTACCCTGTACTAAAACAAGCTTTAATAACCCCCATTTAGAAATTGAAGAATATAAATTTGAGGTTGTTGACAATTTCGATTACTTGGGTTGTGTAATCAACAAAAGGAACATTACCAGAATGGAAATACAAAGAAGAATTACTATAGCCAATAACTGTTTTAATGGAATTCGAAAATACATAAAATGGAATGTAATTTATAGAAAAACAAAAGTTTTATTATATAAATCTCATATAAGATCAATTTTAACACATGATTGTGAAACCTGGACTCTATCTTGTAAGGATGAGGCTATTTTGGATACCTTTGAGAGAAAGGTCTTGAGAAGTATTTTTGGAGGAATTCAAAAAAATGGTGTGTGACTTAGTAGATCAAATCTACCACTCATATAATAAACCTGACATTATTAACTTTATTAAACGACAAAGAATAAAATGGGCAGGCCACGTTATCAGAATGGACGAAGACCGTACCACAAAAAGAGTTTTCGATGCCAGACCAGTTGGCACACGAAGAAGAGGCAGGCTGAATTTGAGATGGATAGATGGCCTAGAGAAAGACCTTTTGGTCTAAAAAAATTGGAAAAACACTAGCAAAAAAAGGTTATCCTGGAAAAACTTCCTGAGAAGGCCATGGCCCACCCTGGGCTATCGAGTCATGCATGATGACGATGAATTGTCATAAATATTTTTTAAAATTTCCGAGACGCTTTCTTTTGGAACTGTGTTCAATGTAGTTTTCAGTTCCATATAGTTTCTTAACTTAAAAGTTTTCTCATCTATCTGAAAATCAAGCCAGAAACTAACGTACTTCCGCCTCTTATGACTATCCACACGCCAAAGGTTTAAAGTATGTGAATTGTTGCCATAGGTAGAGAGTTCTGCTCTACGCCACCGCCAGCCCATTTCGATCACCAATTATATATTTTTTGTAGGTTGAAATTCAAATTATATTTCTATTAATAAACTGGTCAGGATTCTTTCTTTAAATGTCAACTTCTTCTAATTGTTTAAGACGGTAAAATTTTAATAAAACCAAATCCTATAGTACTTATATAATAAACCTGAGGTATTTATATAATAAACCTGTGGTATTTATATAATAAACCTGAGGTATTCATATAATAAACCTATTATATAAATTCTGTATAACGTATATGAATTTCACATAAAGTATTTATAAGCCTTTGTTATAGTTTTCAACCATTAATTTTCTGTTCTTATTCTCTTCTTTTTAGGTGCTGGAAATTAGTTAAAATAATTTATAGATGAGAGTTAATAAGTTTGTTCATTGATAGTCTCAGTAAATTCCATTAAAGTAATTTTAATTTACTATGAAAATTATCTTTTCACTTTCACATATTGTTCGTTTCCATTTCAAATGATTTGTAATTCAATGATATCCTTACCAATAAAACTTTTAAGACTTAGAACTAATGCTAATTTGTTGCTAAGAAAAAATCGATTTTCAGTGGCGCTGAGTTATAAATTTATAACTCTAATATATATAACTCAGAAATGCCGGTTATTATTAATAATTGATAGAGAGGAAATGAAAAGCCAATAAAAGGATCATTGCTGTTAATTGGGTAGTGAAGGTCAAAACCCCAATTCTTTCGAATAATTAAACAAAACATATTACGAGGTGATTAATAGAAACTCCTTCAGTGCATCCAAAGCAAACAAACGTTTTTTGATATTTTAATTTCCGCATATTTTGTGATTGCCCTCGATAATATTTTATCAAATTTTTCGTAGAATAATAATTTTTTCTTCTTTAAATTTTGGACTCAAAATGAATATTTGTCATTTTGACTTTATTTAAGACAAATATTTGGAAGTATAGAGAAAGAATGCTATACCACTAAGATGTTAATACAGACGGCAATTTCTTTAATTTCCAATAAAATGAAAATAGCCACTAAAGTAGAGCATTTATTGGAGAAAGAAAAGACATGCAAAAAGGAAAATTCACTTGCTAATGCAAACGAAAGAGACTTTGACTCCTATATGCCTTTTGCTTCCAAAGTGTGTGACTCTACATGAGAAACTAGACACGTACAGAAATATGAGGAGCTACTACAAATACAAGTATTCAACAGAATGTAGTTCTGCTAGAAGTCATCTGAAATAACAACGCCCCCTATAAGTCGTTGCATTCGTAAAGAGCAGATAGAAAGGATGTCTCGCGGAAAGGAAACCATCGCGGTTTCTCTTCTGACTTGCCTTTTTTCCCTCACTGTGACCGGTAATAGGTCTTTAATTTATTGGACTCAATCAGAGTGAAGTGACAAAATAAATTAAGTTTATGTTCTTTATTTTAACGGCATAAATAGTCGGTAAGTTAATCGATTCCGGGTTTATTATCCGATTACAATTTAATATATAATTTTAGGAATAATTAAGCAGTATCACTATATTTTGTTTACTTTTTGCATGATAAAAAACTTCGTTGTTAGTTGTCTGAATTGTTCATTCTTTGTGTTTTTACGTTAAATTCCAATTCATTGGGTTGATTATACAAATAACTTATATATTCATAATAATACATGTTATAAAGTATCTCAGTATTTAGTTATTTACATTCGACATAAGAAAAGCCGATTTGTTTCTTGGTTACGCCTCTTTCGTTCGTCGTCTTTATAAATATTTCCTAATAAAACAGGTAATAAAATATTGCAATACGTTCTTTTTACATTATATTATTCCTCGTCTAAACTTAAATCATAATTTTCTGTAAAATACAAATTTGTTACATCCTAATAGCTAAGCCTAATTTATCGTAGGATAGTTTCACTTCACCGCTTTTTCCTAAATTTTGTTTTGACTTTAAATATTAAATGCTATAGTTTAAAAAAACGAGATTTCCATTTTTTTTGCAAATTATTAGCCTACGTTAGATAATTGAAAGTGCCCATTTGAAATAAATGGTGAAATTGTTTCTGTAGCGTGTCAGTTTGTCCATTGCAAGTTGAAGTTCGCTTGTTTTATTTAAATCCATCAGCTTTCAATGTTTTTAGTGGTATGGGAATTAGTGATAAAGAAAAGTTAATTTTTTAATGTGATATATTCCCGCAATCATCTTAGCTCAGCTTCTGCGTGTATATATTTGTTTTTTAACACAAAAGCTGAATTGTTTATATTACTTATTTTTAAAGTCAAATCATGAAAAGAAAGTTTACCACTAGCTAAAACAATTATTTATGTTAAACAATGTAGTTTTTTATTTTCTGTTTTATTTTTAATGTAACAAAACAAGGTATGCTTTTTGCTTTCGTTTGTGTCCATAGCCAATAATGTACTAGATAATACTTTGTTGTGAATCTCTTGCTTTACTTTTTGATATCTAAGAATGCTAATTTTTTTACATACGCAAGGTTTATAATGACATACATATTTATTTGAAATCTAGTGATAAATAGATAATGATATTCATATAATAAATTACAACTACCATAGTCCTGCGTAATATTTATACCAGGGACTGCAAACCTCTTATTTGTCAGACCTTTTATTTGAGTACCCTTCCTTTTTTTCCTGTTCTTTCCTACTTTTTCTTATTTCCCTTTTGATTTAGTGATAGCCAGGGAACCAAATAATGACCCAAGGTCAAATATTGCAACTGCACATGTTTTCCAATTTATTTCTTTTGAATGGGGTGTGTGGGGGGGGGCGGAACATGAATTCTTTTTCAGTATGTCAGTATCTGTTTTGTGCTCGCCAATTCATGTTAAACTGGAGTGGCAGTGAAATAAAATCGTAAACCCTTAAGAGCAGGGCCGGATTACCCTATAGGCACGTGCATAGGGCCTACGAAAAACTTGGGAGAAAAAAATTTGTTGACAAAAATAATTTAGCTTTAAAAACAAGTGTATTTTGCACAAAATTATGAAGATACAAATAAAAATTTAATATTTTTTGGTAATAAATTATTTTGCAGAATCTTATGATCTAATATATTATATATTACTTTTTTGCGAATTTTGGATTCAACGAAATTTTGTATTATGCTGTCAAATTCCAAACTACGCAAAATGTCGTATTCAATAGACATAAGTGCGAGCGATGCCAAACAATCTTGATTCATTGTTGAACGCAAATAATTTTTTATCACTTTTAACCTGGAGAAAGATCTTTCTCCTTCTGCATTTGATCCAAGAATCGACAAATATATTTTTAATGCAACATGAACGTTAGGAAAAGTATTCACTAGTTTATCTTTAACATAGTTATCGATCGAACTAATCATAATGGTATTATCGATATCGGCAGTATGTCGGTATTGCAGATAAAGTTCGATAAACAAATTTGTAAATTAAAATCCATATTAATAAAAATGTAAAAAAAATATGCAAGAAAATTTTAGCATATATTTTGAAAAGAGGGGAAGGAGGGCCTAAAAACGGCTATGCCTAGGGCCCACGAAAGGTATAATCCGGCTCTGTGCCTAGGGCCTACGAAAGGTATAATCCGGCTCTGCTTAAGAGAAATAAGACGTGTTTTTCTTTCTGATTTTGATTAATGTTATCATTTTCTTTTGATCAAGAAAAAAAAATGCACCTAATTTTTCCATTCTCATTTGAGAATGTTGATGGGGGGAAAAAAGAGTATTGAAGTAAAAAATTTTGCTTTTCTTTCCACCTAAAATTTTCGGGGGAATTTTTCTTTTGTCTGCAAGATTAGTTTCAAAGAATGCTTCTCTAGGCAATCGAAGGGAAACAGATGTTTTTGATTTTTTCTATTTTTATTTCTGAATAATAAAAATAAAAAAAAATCAATGACTGGCTTCATCTAGAATTTCAAATAGATTATATTAAACAAAAAGAAATTGAAGTCACACAAGTTTAAAAGATAATTTGATCTTTAAATCATCACGTTCTTAAATTTTTTTTTTCAGTATAAAGAAGACCATAGTTTACATTTCAATAAAATTTGACTGTGTGAGGATTTTGTAGCAAAATAATTTATCCATGTGGTACATTTTTCCCTCCTTTTTTTAAAAAAATTAGGTTGAAATAAATTTGAACTAATATTTTTATATATTATGCACATAAAAGTTTTCAATCACTCATTTGAGTCTTCACGTTATTGCTGGCAACTCGCTGATTCTATTACAAATATATATGTAGTGTTTTGTTCATTTTTACTTGTTATTTTTTTATTAATTGCAGATATGTCATTTCTTAGTTATTATTGATATTCTTGTGATTCATAAGAAAAAAATATTGGTATTATTTCTGCCCGTGAAGTTTGAATTACGAATTCAAGGAATCTCTCCAAAACACTGTTTGCGCTGATATCGTCGTTAATCCATGCGATGTATAGATTGTTCTTTTGACAATTATTGCTTTTAAAAAAAATTTCTTTGCAGGTTTTAAAAAATCTCGTTCTTTATACAATTGGTAAGAACTCAAGCAACTTATTTGCTAATTTACTTATATTCTAACGATTTAATCATTCTGCTTTTATAAGTAATCATTTTTTGACCTGCTTAATTTTTGTCAATAGTATCCTAAATCCATGTAGTGTTTTGATTGTATTTTTGGCAGTTATTGATATTGATTTTCATGCGGTTTGTAAATATTCCGATATATATTCATGACGATCTAGGGAATTCAACTTGCACATTAATTTTTAATGCAATGATTCTTTCGATTTTCTTGGCAGTTATTGCTATTGATTTCCACATAGTTTTTAGAAACCACCACTTTTAATCAGGGTTGGCAAGGTTTAGGACAGAATGGATTAATCCACGGTTTAAACCGCCCTGTCCAAAACTGTCTTAAACTGTCCAAAACCCTTTTACTCAAATTATGTCACAATTTTATCTGAACAATATTTAAGAGGTAAAATAAACATAGAACTAATAACATATTGATAATTAAATCTACTACAGAATATTTGTGTTTAAAAGTATAATGTTTTATTAATATTGTTTGATTCTTTAATTCAAACAAAGGAAGATTAATCAGTAATCAAGTTCAATTGATCCTCTCATTCAATAGTACATAACTGTAGTTTGGCCTTGCCATACAGGTTAAAATATGAGGGACTAAGTGCTGGGTTCGTCATAAACTGGTTTATTTATCTATAGTACTATTTAAGAATACTTTTATTTCATTCATGTTCAATTCTTATAGCATAGTGGTGATACATCACCAGTGTCAGTAACTGAAACTGATGTTATGCCCTTCAAAACTGTTAATACATTTTTCAGTTATTTTGTATTTTCAATTTAAACTAATATATTTAAAAACATTTTTTTTTTTAAATCGATGTCGTTTTTATCATCCTGTGATGCAGAAATTATAACATTTTTTTTTAAAAAATATTGCGTAAAATAAAAGGTTAATTTTTGAACAAATTTAGTATTTTTTTTTAAGAAAAATTATTATTTTTTAATATTGCCATATTTATGCAAAAATATTATTTATCAGTATTAAAAGCATATTTATATTTAAAGGATTAGGTATTCACTTTTGTTGTTCAATGAATTGTGGAGCTTCAAAAATTAAAAACCTTTTCCCATTATATTTTCTTTTAATAAGTTATAGTAAATTGTATAAAAAATATCAAATATTTATTGATACATGTAATTATTATGTGTACAATGGTTACACCTATAGAATTTTTACCTTTTACCAAAGTTCAAGGTTTTGGACACTTTAAGACAGTTTAGGACAGTTTTACCCAGTTTAGGACAGTTTTACCCAGTTTAGGACAGTTTTACCCAGTTTAGGACAGTTTTACCCAGTTTAGGACAGTTTTACCCAGTTTAGGACAGTTTTACCCAGTTTAGGACAGTTTTACCCAGTTTAGGACAGTTTTACCCAGTTTAGGACAGTTTTACCCAGTTTAGGACAGTTTTACCCAGTTTAGGACAGTTTTACCCAGTTTAGGACAGTTTTACCCAGTTTAAGACAGTAAAACCCACGTGTCCTGTCCAAAACCAGTTTAGGACGTCCAAAACCCCAACCCTGCTTTTAATGCTATATTTATTTCAGCAACCAAATCTCAAAACAAAACACGCATTTAGTAGTCCTTTTTTGAAGAGTCAGATTTGTGTAAGTTGGCCGTCGATAATTTTTTTTTCTCGATAGTTACTACGGCAGATTTTGCAATTTTTAATTATTTTTTTAATGTGATAGCATGGTGCGTAGCATTTTTTAAAGGTGCTTATTTTCGTTTTTAAAAGCCCTTGAATGTGTTTCTTCTTTACTATGTCTATTTTCACCACATATTATGCAAAAGTGTCACAATGTTCTATTCCATGTTTTAATGATTCATTCAACAACAATCCATTTTGGCATACCGTTGGTCCGTGGTGTATGTAGCGAAGTCCCAATCATTTTGCATGGTTGATGAAATATTTTCGAACCCGCATCTATTGAGTTGGGTTCGGTGAGATTCTAGCACTCCAGGGTTGCCACAGCAAAAAAGGAACAAAAATAGTTGCCTAAAACTACGAAAATAGTTGCCTGAACAGAGTCAAAAATAGTAGAAACATATGTTCAAAAATTACCTATGGCAAATCTTTAAATCAATCAAAAATAAATAAAACGAAATTTATCTATTACAAAAGAAAATACTAATTCTAAACATATTCCACTATGACATCAATATCATTGCTTAATATTTTCAATTAAAATTATAAAGAAGTCAAAGTAAAAGCAAACCCAAGTTTTATTTCATTATTCTTAAATTAAAAATGATATATGATTTATTGGTTTAAAAATAACACTATAACAAAATATTTTACATACATGTATTAAAAATTAAAAGAAAAAAAAAACGAAAGTAGAAAACAAACCAAAGAAATGTTCACTTTAGAAAAAAAATTATTTGTTGAAAAAAAAAATCATGCTTTTGAAACATCATTAGACCCTCTTTTATTTAAAATAATAAAAAGTAGTATTGACTAATGGTCAAATTCTGTACTTAATAGCTGTAAAAATATTTTCTTTAATTTTGAAAAAAATTATTTGTTTTAACTGTACTATGCACATGGTAGGCGACAATAAGTACATGTTAGTGAAGGGACTGAAAAGTAAAGTTCATTTTTGCGAAAGAACTTCACTAGGAGTAAAAAAGTCTCCTAATAATCGCCTATTCCAGAAAATAGTTGCCTTTTTAGCCTTTTCAGGCAAAAAAAGTAGCCATATAGTAGCAAATAGTCGCATTTTAGTAGTCTGTGGCGACCCTGTAGCACTCTCATGTGCAACTCTGCTGCATTTTGTAAGATAATCTCAAATTCAGGCTTCCACCCTCTGAAATTCAAGCAAGAAATCTTTTCATGTTAGCTAATATTATCAAGAAAAGAATTGGTTGCCGGAAACTAGTTATTTTATCATAATCATGTAAAGTCTTTGAACATTATTTTGAATTTTGTTAATGTGTATAGTGCTTAAAAATATTTTTGAGTTCTTAAAAGGTGCTTATTTTTTGTTGAAAGATTTGGCTATACACCCTGGATAATGATTTAGACTTTCGTGAGGAAAACAGGCTGAAATACGAAGAAGAAAAAATACAGCATACTATTTCTTTATTTTGATTGCTGGTTCGGAAGACCACTGATAATTGTTTTATGGTAGTTTAAGTTTAATTTATGTATCATATAATTATGTGTATATAGTTTAATTTATATATTAATTAAGTCTAGGACAAGGAACTACTGTTAATGAATTAAAATATTACATATTAAGCATTTGTGGAGAAAAAAAATGTTAGGGTAATATTTTGGCCGAGGCTATGACATATCAAGTTATTGAAATATCTTATTAGAAATGTTTAGGTTATAAGTATATTTCATTAAAGTGACAGACAAACATTAAATTAAAAGTTCCAATTTCATTGGATTATTTCTGACGAAATATTTTAAAGTTAAGTGTCTTTCATGTACTAATGTAAAAGTAATAAAATCTAGTCTGAAATTTAATACTTTTTCAAGCATAAAACATAGGTTTTACACATGATTTCAAATCAGTGTCAAGTTTGCTAGGGTTAAAAAAAAGCCAGTACCAATACCAGAATTTATTTACTAGATTAAAAGCTTCATTAATTTCAAAAGAATTTTATAGTCTTAAAAAATTTAAAGCTTAAATTTTTAACTTTCAAAAAATAACATACGTATTGTTTGTGCTAGACTTCAAGATGGTATTGTAATAAAATCATGCAGATTTTTTTATTTAAACAGTGACAAATCATGTAGTAAAAACCACAGAGTTCATACTTATCCTTATTTTCCTGATAATAAATGTTTTGTCCTGGTTTTTAGCTTTTTGTCCTGACATTCCTGAATTTTGTGTGTGTTCAGGATATCCTGTTTCCTCTGATGCTCATTTTAAAAAAAAATTTAAAGAATCGAAATATTTGGCTTTTTGATCCAACATCCTTTTATTTGAATTTATATTGTTAATAGAAGTTGCCAACTACATAAGTTTCAATTTATGGCCTGTCTACTATTTAGAGTTTAGATTCATCACACCTATTAGATTCATTGTTTCAACCTTTTTTGGCATTCAGGAAGAGAATGAAATTCTATTTTTAAGTTAATTTTCATGGATGATATTTTTCCGTTTGTTAGCGGATTTCTGCTTTTTTCACTTTTGTCTCTCAAATTTCAGCCTTTTAACAGAAAACTCAGATTCTCTAAAAGTTTTGCTTTTTTTTTTATAAATACTATAAATATAGAACCAACATTTTTCATAAATAAACATGGGAATACTTTTGATTTGAAACTTTTATAGGTTACATTCTGGTGAAATTACACAGGAAACTGATAAAAATTTCTGTACTAAACTGAGCCATTCTGAATTTAAAAAATAGTATTTTTTATTATTTCACCTACTTGATTATATAATTGTGTCTAATCACTTGATTGTGCATGGCGTGTTAACGTTACAGTTCTATGGCTTCAGTTTATTATAATACTGAATAAATTTTCGGATCAGATTTAATTAATTGGATAGCAAGTGACTATTGAAACCTGTTTGGCTGACTTACTAGCAGGGTTGTCACAGGCAACTGATTGCTACTAATTTCGGCCTGAGGTATGGCAACTTTTTTTTTTCTTAAAAGGTTAAAAAAAAGTTTCTATTTTCAGGAAAAGGAGACTCCTAGCTATGTTTTTTTTTTTTTTAGCATAAATAGGGTTTACAACCTACAGCCTGTGGGACCTTCTAAACACAATGAATTTTTACTTCAAAAGTCTTTTTGCAAATTTGAGTCATCACTTTTTAATGCTCTCAATTTGCTCAGATTCTATTGTAAGTCTATTTTGTTTCTTGATCACTTTTTCAACGGTTACTGCACAAAATTCTGCAGGATTTTAAAAAATCCTATTTTTAATACAATATTATTATGATTGTGTGAATTTCGAATTTAAGTAATCACATTTCACAATATATTGCTGGTTCAAAACTAAAACGACACTTCTGCACTCCTCGTGTTATTTCAATAAGAAGTTAATGCAGAAGTGTCGTTTTAGTTTTGAACCTGCAATATATTGTGAAATGTGATTACTTAATATTTTTATACATGCATATACATGCATATTATTTATGTTCAGGGTAAATTTGCTACCCTTTAGTGGTACCTTCGCAAATTTAACTTTAGGAAAAATAGTGGTTTCACAAAATAATTTTGTAATGTTCTCATAGTGAAAATAACTTTCAGCGCTAGTACTGTTAAAGCATTTTTTTTTTATTAAATTCAAGTTAGAATTTAACTATGGACAATGATTTTTATGGATTTTTAAATTTTGATAATTTTTCACAAAATAGGTACCTCTTGAAAAATGTAGACATACCCCTGATATGAATATATATGTGTGTTTGTATATATATATATAATCTAGTCATTAAAAGTATTTAATTTTCTGCAAATATACAAATTTATCTAATATAAAAATTTAGTGCTGGAACACTTATATAAAAATTTTATATTTGCCACCAACTTAACTAAATGGATTGTTATTTGAACATCAAGACATCTAAAAAAAATTTTTAGTCATATTATTGAATAATTTTTATTATTTTAGGCAACTATTTTTGTAGTTTTCAGCAACTATTTTCATGCTTTAGGCTACTAAAACCAACTATTTTGTTCTTTTTATTTTACTGTGGCAACCCTGCACTGTAGCTTACGGGTATCCATTTGGGTAGAGTTAAATATATTTAGTTTCAATTTGCCTTTTTTAAAAGTAGTCTGGTATTCAGGGGTGTAGTGTTGGGAGATCACTGCACAAGGTTGTAAAAAACCTGGGTTTTCCAGAAAACCCCAACCCGAATGGGCTTTATTATTCTTTTCTTGGTTTTTCATGTTTTATTGTTTTTTTTTTTAAAAAAAAAGAGAGGGTAGGGATAGGTACCTTATTTTAAAAAAGCTTATATTAATAATTTAGTTTAATTTTATGGATTGACTTAACCCCGTAACTGACTTATATAGGTAATTTAATATAATTAATATAAATAAATTGTCTGAAAAAAGGTTTCTTCTGACATCACGATACAAAATGTTATATGTACTCACATACATCACACATTTGAAACTTAATTTAACACAGGATTACTTTTTATTTATATTTTAATATTAAAACATATTTGAGGAATTTTTTCTTTGCATAGAAAGCAAATCAAAGCTCTGCCTAATCAATGGCCACGCAGTGAAATCTAGATTGTATTATAACCTGATCGATTTATAATGTATTTCCTCTGTCTGTGTTTATTTTGAATTAAAATCCATATGAAATAACTTTTATTGTAGTGTGATTTATACTCAAATTATTCTGGGTTTTTTTTTTTTTATATATATATATATATGTGTGTGTGTGTGAAACGTATACATTTTTCTTCGGGAATCCCACAAATAATTTTTCTTTTCAGATTGTTGTTAGCTTTTTCACCATAGGTTAATTTTTTTAGGCTAGACTACATATATATTTCAATAGAATAGCTCTTTAATATAACAGAGGATATGAGAGAAATCAATTTTAGAAAAACCCACTTTAGGTTGGGTTTTTCAAAGTGTTTTTTTACACAGTAAAACCTGCTAGGGTTTTTTCTAGCTAGGTGGGTTTTTTGCAACCCCTGTCACTGTGACCTAAAATTTTTCACTTTTCAGCAATTTTTGCTTGGCTATTTGGCCTATTTTCAAAAATTCATTTACCCTTAGTTATTTAAGCGCAAATGAAATAATGATTAACGCTTTTTTACTTTGTTTAAAATTCTAATTTATTTGGAGTATTTAAATTGTAAAGCTCNTTTTCAAAAGAGAGGGCAGGGATAGGTACCTTATTTTAAAAAAGCTTATATTAATAATTTAGTTTAATTTTATGGATTGACTTAACCCCGTAACTGCCTGATTTCTCTGAAAAAAAATTTTTCTTTGTCCCACTGTGAAGCTTTTATTTTAAGAAATATTCTGGTAAATTCTGTTGTTCCTTGTTTTATGACAAAAGTTTTATTTTTCTTTGATTTCATAGGAATGCTCTTTGAAAAGAGTAAGGTATAATGAATAACTTACCTGTACTTATGAATCGTTTATAATGAATAACTTACCTCTGCATATATTTTTCCTCTTTCATTCATTCCTAAATAAAGATGTGATTTCTTTCCTTTTATTTGAACCTCTCCTGCTTTTCTGGAATGGAATTGTAAAATTGCTGTAGAAAGAAATAAAACTTTTTAGCATTTACACTTAAATGGCAAAGTTTGTTGCATAAATATGGCAACACTGGTAAATCTATATTTTTACTGTTGTAAACCATTAAAGTTTACAAAATCTTTTAATTATTGTTTAGGATTTTTAAATATAGAGCATACATTTCAACCAATTTTTAAAAATCTTTATTTATTTGAGAAAATTTTATGTTTACATTTCTATTTAGAAATCATCCATTTATATAGCATGTCTATGTATTGTTCTTCAATGTATTTATGTCTAAAAGTTATATATTTCGTTCATTACTTTTTAGGCTTTAAATTTAAAAAATGGTATTTCAAAGGCAATTGAATGTAAGATTTCTCTTTCTACCACTGTTTATGAACTTTTTTAAAGTTGGCCTGTTAAAGCTTTCAAGTGAAAAGGATCTGAAAAATTTGCATTCATAATTTGAACTGTTTCTAAACTTTTATGCGCAACTGGGCGACCCACAATACTGAGGCAAAACTTACAATTGTTTTTTATTGATATGAAACTTCCGTTCAACCGAACTTAATAAATAAAATCTGTTGCAAGTTTATGTCTGGGGAAACTTTTTTGTGTGCATTAAATTTTTTGGTCTGAAGGCAAATTCTTTGAACTTATAAATTTGTGACAAATAAAAGAAAAGTTATGGATTAGATGAATTATGAAGTACTGACTTTTAAATTTAAAAAATTCCTTTCGAAGTTTTTGTTAATCCTAAGGCATTTTGTACTTTGAGGAAGAAGTTTTCTCCAGCCTTGGATGTAGTTTTCATCTTCCTCTGCAGCACCACAGTTTTCGTGAGCCTTGCATAGACTCGCATCATGGAAGTGGGCAAAGGCAAGTAGCAGAGGTTATGGGAACATAAAAGGATCAATATTAGTTCTATTATTATATATTCTAATAATTTTATTGTACAGTGTTCTCCCTAAGCTTTTTTTAAGGGCAGCCTGCTTTTTTTATTCATATTCTATTTCGAAAAAAATTTATTCACCGTTTAAATAGTTACACCCTGATAAAATTATCTGTGTTTATTATAGGTTTAATACAGATTAGTATTACAAATATTTACTTTGTTGGGTTTATTTTCGACTGGTTAAATTTAAAGTAGCTACTGGTTAAATCTCTGAAAAAGTGTGTTTCGGGGAGATGTTTATAAATTTTTAAGCAAATACCTTCTCTTTTTTTTTTTTTGTAAGAAAATTGTAAACTTCAAATTCTTCTCTTGTTTTGATAATGAGGGAAAATTACTTTTTAAAATATACACATAGTATTAGTATAAGAGGGTAATTTAAAAGATTTTTGAGAATAAACTTCAGTTATGAAATAATATTACACATTTTGATAAATTTATACTGTGTTATGTGAGTGTCTTTTACCTTTCTTTATTCCTACAGAGGTATTATATAGCTGGTTTTTTTAATATTATCATTCGTTTACTTTCGATTGAAATCTTTTTTAATTGCAATAACACACAAGAAAGATCGAGAATAATACTTCTGATAGTATTCTCAGAAGCTGTTTAACATTATTCTTGAAGTTAAAATGAAAGTTAATCAAGTTAAAATGAGGGAAGCGGATTTTCTTAAGGTGATGCATCATTTTTCTCTCAATTTTTATTATTTTATTTATTGTGTATATATTATAAAACAGCAGTTAAACAATCGACTTAATTTACGACTACCAATGTACTCCATAGCCTTTTCATTTTGAACTCAATTTAAAAGACAAGGGAAATCTTTGATCAAATATCGTGATAGAACTAACCTGTATTTATGTTACATGGAGAGGGAAACCACCCACAGTTAGCCCGATGGAAAGCAGACTCTAGTTCGCCTACCATTGAGGATATTTTTCGTGGGGCGGGGAATTCGTATCGTCCAGTCATCGTTTGGAGTCGAACCCGGGCCACCTTGTTGGAAAGCGAACGCAACGCTCTATCCCCTAAGCCAGTGTTTCCCAAAGTGTGGTACGCGTACCCCCCAGGGGTACGGGAACAGTTTAGCTAGGGTACGCGTTCTAATGCGAAATATCTGGCAACATATGAGAATTTAAAAAAAATTTATTTAAAAACAAAACTAGCCATGAAAATTTACGATTACGTATTTTTCTATTGGCTATTTTTTGCAGAGTTAACAGTTAATAATTAGTGATGTCAACAGCCAGTTGTGATTTTTAACTTTTTTTTTTAATAGTAAAAAATACATTCATTTTTTTATTGGGGGTATACAGCGTTACGAAAAATTTAGAAAGGGTACACAAAATTCATAAGTTTGGGAAGCACTGCCCAAAGCCAGTGTTTCCCAAAGTGTGGTACTTGCAGAGTTAACAGTTAATAATTAGTGGTGTCAACAGCCAGTTGTGATTTTTAACTTTTGTGCAATTTTTTTATGGTAAAAAATACATTCATTTTTTTATTTGTGGTACACAAAAGTCATAAGTTAGGGAAACACTGCCCTAAGCCAACACAACTCTAATAGTTACTCACTGAAATGGCGGTCCACAAGCTGACTTCTGCTATAAGCCCCACCGGAACTTCTAAAAATATATATTTTTTTAAAAATAAATTTTGAAAATATTAAACCGCTCATTTGTATCATCACTTTACATTATTTGCTATTTCTAATTATTTTACCTGTTTTTAAAAGGTTAATTAAAAACGTGTATTAGAACTTACAGATTAAAAAAAGAAGGAAAAACCTTCCCCTTTCGATTAATGTTCTTTTACAGGCGTCAAAAAGTAGTTTTGGCTTATGACAATAAAGAAAGAAAAAAAAAAATTTATTACTTTTTATTTTTGGCTAGCTTTTATTCGTAGGTTAATGCCTACTTACCAAAACAATTAGTTTTTGTCACTTTTTCTGACACAAAAATGTCAATTACAATGTCAATGCCAAATAACAAAAAGGCCAATTTAAAATTTATTTTTATTTACTTTCTTGAAATTTGAATTCACAGTTATTCTGACAATAGTCTTTGCAGAAATGTGCAACTCATTGAATGCAATACGTTGAACACGCATAACATCCTCATTTCTGATCCGATAACCTTATAAAGCAATAAATTGTTCTCCCGGTCAAATGACCGGTTGTGGTAGAAATTGGTATACGACACGTATTATTCGAAACAAACTAAATACAATAATAATAGATTATTAACTGTATATAATTGTTAGAAATAGTCGTGAAATCAAATGTGCAAAAACGATAAGATGAGAAGCGCGTTTTTGATGACTAAGTTCTTAAATGGTCATTTGCCCGGTTATGATATGTTTAGTGTTAAATAACATTTCATTAGTAACGTTCACTGCAACCGAGTTCATTATAGTGTGGGGGGGGGGGCAGAAGTATTAAATTTTGTATAGTCCCCTGGCATAATCGTTGGAAGTACCTATGTTTTTTCTTATCTGCAGAATTTTTATAAACATTTCTTTTTCTGCAGAATTCAAAAAATGCCTTTCTCGCATATCCCAGGTGGCATAAACGCTCATGATTTTTTTTTTTTTTTTTTTTTTTTTTTTTTTTTTTTNTTTTTTTCCGTCTACTTTCTTCAGGGCCCCGTGGCAAAACAGCAGCGACACGGCGATATTGTCGCAGAACGTTACAGATATTCGTTCCAGAAAGATTTTTCTTTGGAAAAGTGAAAAATTTCAAGTTTTTTTTCTGCATAAATTTACACATATTTGTATCATGCATTTAGATAATCACTTCTTGACCTGCTCCATTTGCGCCGATTTTATCTTAAATCGATGTAATTTTTCGATTGTATTTTCGGCAGTTATTGATATTAATTTTCTCTTGGAGTTTAAATATACAAATCGTGCATTTGAGTACTTTTTAAGGCTATAATTCTATCGAATTTTTGACTGTTATTGATTTTTCCATAGTTTTTAAATCCGATATTTTTTGTTACAATAATTTAATCTCGAAACGAAACACGCATTTGAGGAGTCGATTTGCGTGATTTCGTCGTCGATCTTTTTTTCAGCTATTACAACCATGGATTTCATGATTTTTAATTACTTTTTTTTTATTGTGATGATTATTTACAAAATTTACTTATTTGAAAAAGCGCACAAATAATTTGTGCGTTTTTCACACAATAAAATGCGAGAATATCATTCATAATATTAAAATAAAAAATGATTACTTATTCAATTTAAAAAAGTTATATAATCTTTTCTGCAAACACAGCGTATTTGTTACTTTCAATTAGTAACATGCATGTTTGTTATAATTAAAAGTATCTTGCAGAAAGATATTTGTGCTAGAGAAATTAGTCGCAGATAGCTCGAAAAAATTCTGCTACAGGGCTTCAGGGAATTAAAAAAAAAAAAGCTAAAATTACAGATGGATATTATGAAAAGTAACTCCCAAATAGTAAACATTAAAAAAGAAAAATTTGAAGTATACACATATTTTTTTAGAACAGGAGGTTATCTCCGAATGTATTCTTTTATATTTAGATTTAAAGAAAAAAATTATTAAATTTATAATTAAAAAATATTATATACGTGAAGGTGAACAGAATGGGTAACATATATATTTGCTATTATTAAACAATGTCTTTCAGAAAGGTACTAGAGAACAGATCACGGGGATGAGTTATTGCATAATCGAGATTTACCTTCTTCGTTATAAGGTTCCCTTGTGCCATAAACTCCTCCTTCACTGTCAATGACGAGGTTGTAACCTGTGCCGCTGTGCAATTGTTTTTCAGGACCCACGTGACTCGGTATGCCTCTATCCACTTCAACTCGTGAGTTTTTTTGATCTGCGGAGGAGGCCATCTTGCGATGTTGATGATGCCCAAGAGCAGTGGGATCCTAAGAGACGAGAGAGAAGAGGCATGACGGGTAAATATAGGTTTGTATGTAGGCGCGGTCAGCCAGTGGCGCCGGGATTTTTTATTGTTCTCCATCCCTATAAAATGTCAAGACTTCATTCATTGATTTTTAAGAAATGTTCTCTATTATAAGGAGTGATTTTTTTTTTTGCTAGTAGTCTGCGTAAATTTTATGTCTCCTTACAGTTTTTATCAGGAGTTAAATTTTGTTCAGATAAATTTATCTTGTTGATGGTAGGATACCAATGTTCGAAATTCCATATCTAATTATATATATGTGTGTGTGTGTTTGTTTGTTTGTACACACGCATATATGGATGTATTCGTCATCTCTGAAACTATTATGATGCGAAAAGTGATTCTATTGTTATACTTGGAAATACAGATGTAAAATACCAGAGTTTGTATATAAATTTTCCAAAGTAATAATTTGTTCAAATGGATTCGAAGTATAAAAAATAATTTTTCATGTAATAAGTTTTCAAAAATCAGAAGATCAACAAAAATGAATATCCATAATGTATACATTAGAGATTAAGATAAAAATTTTATTTTCAAGTCAAACGACGAGACCACTGGCAATATGTAAATTCACAAAAGTTAGGTTTGTTATATGATGAACAATAAATGAAAAATATCTATGACAGAAACAGGCCTCCTTGTGGTTCAAATAGAAAATCAGGAGAAAATAATACAAAAAAAGAAAGAAAAAAAAAAGTACACAAAATGAAGACAATTTTAGGATAGAATGTTCTTTAAAAAAATAGTAAACGGAAAAATTTTTTGTAATTTATAGTCTGCTTTAGGAACCATTTTTTTTTTTTTTTTTCTTAACCTCGTCATGACTGATAAACTAAACTTTTGTTCCAAAAATTTACTAAACTTTTTATTTTATTTCAGAATTCTCTTCAAAATAAAATTTAAAAAATTTGTTCCAATCAAATTTTAACGAATAGAGCACTGAAAAACTCCCATTATTTTGCGGTCACCAAACTTAAACATTTTTTTTATTTTTTTATTTAGCATAAGAACTGATGCTTTAAATAATTTAACTTGATTATAGTTTCAACATCTGCATATTTAAGAATAAATTTTTAGAAAACTTTAACAAAAATACATTTAACCTTTTATTATTTAAGATCATAACTTTGGTACTCATTTCTTAAAATAAAATTTATTGCCACAAGTATAATACAAGGTTGGATGATGGAAAGAAAAAAAAAAATAATAAGTCATATAAGCAAGCCATTACAATTGCAAATAAGCTAAATTTTATTGTTTTTTCTTTAGTACTGTATTCTCTTCAACTAGCATTAAAACTTCAACACGTTAATCACTAACGACACATTGCAAAAACATAAGTTTTTACGAGATGCAAGGGGGAAAAATTAAATGGCTTTTAACCTCGCTGATCTACACTAAATGTTGATCTTAATATAGTGGCGTAGTTTTGGGGGACAAAACCCCCTCCAAAATTATACATTGTTTGATTAGTGAACTATTCCGGTCGTTAAGATGTAGACGTAAAAAAAAAATTCAGTATTCATTTTTTTCTTAATTTAAACATTTGGAATATATATGCGTAGCTGCAAACGTCTACAGCCGTTGAGAAAAAAAACTTCTGAGTAGTAGCAATATTATAGCAGTTTGTTGTATTAAATCTTCGATTTAAAGTTTCAAAAAAAAAAAAAACATTTAAACCTACAACGACACATCAATAATTGAAAAATATATAAATATTATCTATTTGTTAGCTTACTTAGCTCTTCAATGTTTAATCGTTAAAATATCTTTCAAACTTTACTTGTTCATTTATTACCACTTAGTAAAATCTTTTCCAGCCACCGTACAAGTAGGCAGGTATATACATATGCATATGTCACGGACAATGTAAATAATTGGGCATTGTTTATAATGCCCGGGCAATTTAAAAAGTGCCCAAAAGGATATGACAAAATGATAAATTATGTTGCAATTATTACATTGCCCGGTCATTATGTATAATGCTAAAAGTCAAGTGGGCAATTTGTGTCACACACAGCCACAGGGTGTCTTGGGATATTCATCCACTTTTAGATGCACCTGGATACTTTTTTAAAAATTTTTTCCCGCACATGCGCTGTATAAAGCAACTACTTCAATTACTCTTATCTGGCGCAGTTTTTATTATTTTTTTTTAATTTTAAAGCAATAATTTCGGTATCAGTTCAAAATTGATTCAAACGCTTTGTTTAATTTTTTTTAAACATTTAAGTTATAGCAAAAGTGGCACTAGACCTAGTATATATTTCGGACATTTACCAAAGGTCTAGTCACACTAGGTCTGGTTAAGTGCCATTGCCCGGTATATCCTACACTGATGTTTTTTTAAGGTCAAGTGCCACTGCCCGGTATACATTTGCCCGGTATACCCTACACTGATGTTTTTTTAAGGTCAAGTGCCACTGCCCGGTATACCCTACACTGATGTTTTTTTAAGGTCAAGTGCCACTGCCCGGTATACCCTACACTGATGTTTTTTTAAGGTCAAGTGCCACTGCCCGGTATACCCTACACTGATGTTTTTTTAAGGTCAAGTGCCACTGCCCGGTATACCCTACACTGATGTTTTTTTAAGGTCAAGTGCCACTGCCCGGTGTACCCTACACTGATGTTTTTTTAAGGTCAAGTGCCATTGCCCGGTATATATTTGCCCGATTCTCCAAACACTGATGTTTCTTCTAATCTATCGTCAGTAAGTATTAAAATATCGAATAAATGTAATTATATCCACGAATATATTAGTATCAAATTGGATGTAATAAATATTTCGGACATTCACCAAAGCGACTAATTTGATTGTCAACATTCACCGGTGAACATTGGCCAGCCAGAATCACACCACACGCACGTGGTTGTCCCATTGCTGTCAATTAATCAGAGTGCCCAAAGAAATAATAGCGGTATTTATAATGACCGGGCAATGTGAGAAATTATCGTAAAGTAATTCAAGTTTATCAAATTGCCCAATTTTAATGGTCATTATTCATAATAACTAAGAATTATGAATACTGACCAAATAATTACATTGCCCGTAACATATATATAATGTCGGAAGGCGTAGCCTCCTCCAAGCATACAATAAAACTACGTAAAACGCTTTTAAAGTAAAGTAAGCCGCAGAATTTCCAGACACAACAGAGGTATTTTTCTCACAGGAATTAAGACTACTTAGCTGCCTGCCTACATATATGTTTGCTAAATAAACATTTAGGGTTAAGATTGTTAGAACGAAACAAAATGTTTGTCACTTTTCTGTATTGATACCAGAAATTTTAAAAAAAGAAGAAAAAACTTCCTTTACTTCTCTCTTTTCTTTTTTTTTTTTTTAGTAACATTGTTCACTTAAATCAAACATGGAAAAAAAAAAAATTTAAATTGCAACAGCGGAAGGCTTGTAATTTTTAACTTGTTAGGAACATAGTTTTTGTACATTTAATATTCGCATTTTTTCATGGGATATGCCGTGCTCGTTATATTAAGTATTATCGGAGTCAATAATAATGTTCTTATACCCCCCCCCCCCCAAAAAAAAAGAGGCCGAAATAATTTTTATGAAGAAATTTTAGACCCTAGCGAAAATTCTTAAGTGATCCTATATTGTTCTGCAATGTTTAGTTGGACACTATTTTAACAATGTTCCAAATTCTTATTTCAATACTGCCTTAATGACTGCTATTAAGATGTTTTCAGAAATAGCAAAAAAAAAAAATTTTTTTTATTATAGATATTTGAGGAATTCTGATCGGTTTTGGAAAAAAGAATTGTCCCCCCATAGTGTGCTTCTTTAAAAAATCAGCTTTGCTATTTTTTACTCGCTTTGTTCACTTTTATTTGTTTAATTTTAATTCTGTTTTTTTCCCCCTATTAATATAGTTATCCTTGTGTGTGCTTTTTTTCCCCCATTGTTTTTCGTCTATTTTTGTTTATATCGTACTTAACATATATATTTTGAATGTTATACTTTTCGAATGAGAAAAAAAAAAAAAAATTTTGGGCACTAATGCTAGATGTAATTTATCCTGAATCTCAGATATTTGCCACACATTAGAATGCACCTGTTTTTTGTTGCAAACTTTATTGTCCCTTTTTTCTGCAATTTTAGAAAGATAAAATTGTCAATTTAAAAAAAAATTAATTACTTTTAATGGTAATATTTTTTTCTTTCTTTTTTTTGACAATGCCCGTAGAACATAAATTATGTATTCTGACCCGGGGGTGTACTGCATATTATTTTTAGGCTAAATTAAATATTGCCGCTTTTTCGAGTAGCTAAATCGGTTGCCTTTTATTTCCCTATTTTAGACACATATAACCCGTCTCCTTTTTTTTTTTTTTTTCTTTTAATTTGTATGGAGATTTCTATGTAATAATTTTATTATTTTTCTCCCTATTCAGTTTTGCGAGCAGCCATAGTTACGAATATTAAATATTTATATTCTATGCCCTTGCACAGGTAGGGAAAGAAAACTATTATTAGGCTCCCGTATGTCGGATGCCCGGATGAGAAGTGACGAAATGGCGCTGCTGTCGTTTAGCCATTGTTTGCTTTAAGGAATCGGTGCGGCGGTCGGTGTTATTCACTAAATCATGGACTTGGAATTAAAATTTGAAATCTTTATCTAAAGCTATTAGAGGTGGAGTTTTTCAAATTTATGTGGAAATTCTGTGTTAGGAGGACTAGAAATTAAACGTTGAATTTACCTTAGTTGTAATGGGTATGTTATAGAATGCTGCCGGCCTTGTAAGTAAATGCCTTCTAATGATAATTAATGCAAATGTTATCTGTGAAGTGTATTGTATACAATGTCTATCAAAACTTTTATTTGCCTCAAAATAATATTACTTGAGTAAAAACGTGATTGGCTTCAGCAGAAACTGCATGTTTAAGCGCACAAAAATAGTTCCCAAAAGTCTCATGAGATTATTTATTTAATAATAGTTAAGATATATGATCCAGTTCTCGTATCAGTTAACTTCCAGATCAGTCGTGAATCACAAGCTAGTATTAGTTGAAACATTAATTTTATGAAAAAAGAATTCCTTATTGTTATATTATTTATAAAAATTATGTTTACTTATTAATTTTTTTCTTCTTAGACTTATAGCTAGTTTGATAGTTTAAATTATGAAATTTTACTCCTAATAGAGTAAACTGCTTAATAATATACTAATTCGTCATTACTTAATAAAAATTAAACTCTTATTTTATTTAGAATATTTCATTTAAAACTTTTTTTTAGAATTTTCTATTTTTAAAGTTGATTTTTCTATTTGATTAAATTGAATGGATAGATTAAATTAGTTATCTTTTGTGATCAGCCATATTGAGCCTTTATTGTTATTCAAAAATATGTTGCAACTCTCTCTCTCTCTCTTAAATGAATATAAAAATGCAAATAAAATTTTGTTTATGTATTGAAGTTAATATAATGTCAATCATGTGCAGAAAATAGAGCCGTATTTAAAAAATTTGTAATTATCATGATCGTAACTAAGGTTTGAAATTTAGCTTTTTCTGTTTAAATAATAATAAACTGCATTCTTTAATGTTGACAGTTATGAAAATTCAAAACTTCATTATTGTTCGCAGGGGTCTGTCCAGGCCGAATTTACTACCGTTTAGCGGTACCTTCACAAATTCAACTTTAGGAAAAACGGTAGTTTCACAAATTCAATTTTAGGAGAAACGGTAGTTTCACAAAATACTTTTTCTTAAAATTTAAGAAACCATAAGTCCATATTTTTGTGTTGATTTTTTAACATAATTTTTAATTTTTCACAAATGATATCTAAATTTTCACAAAATAGGTACCTCTCAGAAAACCCTAGACAGACCCCTGGTTCAAGTATGCCTCTGAGATATATTAATTTTTTTGATTGTATCACACACCCAAAGAATAGTAATATGTTGTAATATCCAAAGTATGCAGAAAACTAAGTTTGTTTTATGCTACTCAATTGAATGGCTTTTTATGTGTAAGCTTGATATTAAGAGGTTTTGTGAAAAAATATATATTGTATTACAGCATGATAAGTTAAAAAGATCCATAGGATATACTTACGAATGTTTGTTTATGTCCTTTC
Source organism: Parasteatoda tepidariorum (assembly GCF_043381705.1). Classification (NCBI taxonomy): domain Eukaryota; kingdom Metazoa; phylum Arthropoda; class Arachnida; order Araneae; family Theridiidae; genus Parasteatoda; species Parasteatoda tepidariorum. Next base: position 1,490,284 of record NC_092206.1, on the reverse strand, counting down.
ATTTCTTTCAATTTTTTAAAATTTTTAGATCTCTCTATAAAATATATGTGTTAAACACTGAAACACAACTATAATATATTTAAGTAAGGTAGGTGTAATTTATACACACTACTCCCACCCTTTCTGAACACCAACCTTAAAATCGAACGCCATTTCTTGTTAATATTGTCGAAATATTTTAAATATCCTTGAAATTTTATTTTATATGTAGGCTTACGGCTTGGATTACTTTAAATTGAACTTTATATTTCAAAAAGTGCGTTCTAATTTACTTCGCTAAGTAAACGTTTCTTATCCCTTTATTTTATTTTATTTTTTATTTTTTTTGGAGAAGCTGCCTAATTCTTGTTGTGATTTTAAAAGAGTCGATAAGCTTCTTTGAGGAATTCATAGCTTTAAAATTTCAAACTATAAAGATGTCCCTTAAATTAATTAAATCTTCGGTATTTGAATGTTATTGAACCCCCGGAGGCAGTTGAAACAAGAGCGAATTGCTTTCATTACTTTGTTATTATCGAATAGAGGTATTCTAAAATTAAAATTGCTTAATATATGTATATAATACGCCCAGGAAGGTAGGATATTTTAATTTCTACTCAATGAATTTTTTGAATAAAAGGAAATTTTGAATTGCATCAACTTACTTGCTTCATTTGGACCAAATCCATTGCGTATTCAACAACATCGACTGCACAATAATCGTTCTCTCGCATTCTGACGATTTCAACGAATGAAATGTTTCTGCCGACTATAAATTTTGTCTCCTATTTGTTCTCATTTTTTTTCCCTCCAGCAATTGTAAAAAAGGGGTTTGTCAATGTGTGGTTTTAAAAATGTAGCTTGTTATATTGCTTCCTGTCATGACGTTTGCCTTCTCGGAATTGAATTAGTTGGCTGAGAAAATATTTTAAACATCTGGCCTCTTTGTCATCTCTAGATCATGCCAAGCTTGGCGGGTTTTTTTCCCCCTCCCCATTCATTTTAAAAACATATTTGGAAGAAAAGTTTCATTATTATTTAGTGCTATTGAAGGATCAATGGTATTATCAAACATTTTATCGATTCTGTCATGCGTGATTTAATACGGTAAGTTATATTCTTTCATTAAGTGCTTGGCCGTTTGTTTCTCTTAAAAGGTATAGAATGGGATATTTATTTTTTTATGCTTTTGTCGCAGCGCTCGTGAAAATTTAAAAAGGAAAAAACAAAAACTTACTTTCGTATAAACGTTGAGAACAGTTTGTTTTCTTCAACAAGATGTATTTAAATAGTGTAAACAAATTCTTGTAAAAATATCAGATTGTCTCAGGTATGGGAATGCTTATAAAATATCCTTAAAATTAAAATGAGTACGCCATGATCCTTACCATTAAAATTCGAAATCTTTGAATTATTTTACAAATAATAATAATAAAGCGTAGGAACGTGCTGTTTTATTTGCTTGACTGATTCTTATGTTTCACAGCTTCTGATGTTCGCTGTTTATTTATTTATTTATTTTAATGGCTATATAATCAACCATTTAAACAGTTCCGTCTTCGTTACTTAAAACTGATCTTTTTTATGTAGTTAATAAAATATTAAAATGATAACTCACGTGATTACATTCTAGGTGTGACGTTTTTTAAGATTATTCTTCTTGGTGTTCAATTCGGGAATAGGAGGAACAACTTGCTATCTTTACTTAGGGCGAAGGGGAGAGGAGGAGGTCATAAACGTCATCACTTTTAAAATCATTTCGCCTCTATCAGCTGCTGTACACATATTGATTCAACCTGAGTCTCTCCAAGCAATCTTATTCATTTTATGAATGATAAAGAGATCCTTTTAGATTGTTGGATTCCATAGTTTGGAAGCTTCAGTTAACTAAAATGACGTCATGATTTCTTTTTTGATTTATAATAGTTCTTCAGTTATAAATATTACATATCAGTACCATTGAAAATAATTTTCAATTAGTCTTATACTAAAAAGAAATATTCAAAAGTTTTTAATAAAAAGTCTCGCTTAGTTTTTTTTTTTTTTTTTTATGTGCAAATTTAATCATTTATTGCATTTTTTATTCTAATTTAAAAGAACTTTTTACTCTACAGTTAGTAAAATGTTCCAAAAGTAAATTTTCTTCAAAAATGTTTGAATGGTGCTTAATAGTTCTATTATTACTATTTAATTATTTTTCATAGCAACTTTTCATTTTTAAAATTAAAAATGTGTTCAATTTGCTCTATGACTTGGTTACTTATTTTATATTTAAAAAAATTTAGTTGTTATTTTAGTATGTAATTTTTTGTAATAACAGTTCTTGGGCGAAATTTCAGTTAAACTACAGTTTAGTTAAGCGGGGGGGAAAAAGGGCGATAAGATGCCAAATATTCAAAGAAAAACTGGATAAAGTAAGTGGGAAGTAGTTCAACGATGACAAAACGCCCTTTTTCTGCCCACCAGTTGCACTCATCTAAAATAACAATATTCCACTTAAAAAAAAGTAATTTTTTTTCTATTCTATTTTTTAAGAAAATTGTGTGCGCAAGTGCCTGATGCAACTTCAGAAAAATGTTATTCTATTCGCTGTTTTGGGTAAAAACGTGTTTCTTGACCCAATGCAGACAATCTAAAATACAACGGGTATCTATACAGCCGCTGTCTTCCTTGTTTTACTGCGCTGAAATTACAGAAATATGTGTGAGGTGAAATAAAAGAGCACTTGAGTACGAGAATTATTAATTAAAAACAATACTATGCTCTTGTCTCCCAGTGTTTTTAAATGTAATAATATTAATAAGCATTCAAAAAAAAAATTTTTTTTTTTTTTTACTGTAATAATTGGCGGGGTATTTTTTTATATTTCAAAATCAGTAGAAAATTTTCCTAATATTAATAAATACTACTTTTTTTATTTTATAATTGTCGTTGGACAGCCGACCCAATTATGACCAGGGAACTCCTGGATCAAGTATTGAGAGAAATTTGCCCTTATGGAGGACTTTTCAATGGAACTAACCCGCATTTGCGTTACATGTAGAGGAAAACCTCCCATGGTCAGCCTGACGGTAAGGGGACTCTATCTAACCCGCCTGCCACTGAGGATATTTCACGTCAGCACTGTGGTCGGTGCAAGCCGGATGTGGAATTCGTATTGCCGGGATTCGGCAATGCGAATTCCATTATATATATATAATGGAATATATATATAATATATATTGAATATATACTATATATTGATATATATAATATATATATTATAATTATATGTATGTATATGTGTGTGTGTATTATGTAATGTTTGAAGAATTATATATTAAATATAATCATATCTGACGCTCAATCGTTTAAAACCTTTTCTATAAAGAAAGTAATGTGATGTAGCTTGATCAGTCCCTCGTTTCTAAGACCTGTTAATATATTGTCCAGAAAGATATAAAAATCCTCTTCTATCCACCAGCATGTATAATGTTCTCATTTTTGGACTCTTTATTATTTCCCCGTGTATCTTTATCAATAAACACCGGCGGACACCCTACGAATTTACAACGTTAATTCTTTCAAAGCTGCAACATTAAATCTGCTTTTTAAAAAGGAAAAATATTTCTCTCTAGTGGAGATCTGTAAATTTTTTCCACCCTTCTTTTTAACTGTTCAGCTTTCTATCTAGTTATGCATTTTAAAGTGACTTTCATTTGCCTGTTTTGTGTCTTATAGACTAATTTTTCTCATGTCTTATTTTCATTTTCAAACTTGCTGCACGTGTGCTGGAAACTAAGCGCGCAATTTATTTAAATCAATATTATCGCGTTATTTTTCTGAATGTTAAGAAAAAATTGTTAATCATGTAATGCCATCATCCCTTGTGTCATACCATCATTATGTATTACAATCATATGTGTTTAATATAATTTGATGTTTGTTTTTTCCTCCTCAGTTGTTAGTAAAAATGAATGCGATGCAATCTGATAACTTAATGAAAATTATTCCAACAGTTTTTTGATGCGATTCATACATATTAGTTTGTGTATTTTCTTTCATCGTATTATTCTTGTACGATTCATTTCCATTATTTTTTTTTTCTCTCTCTCAACGTTTAACAAAGTGTGTTTCTGGAACTTAATTTTTAAAAATAATTTTGAGCATTTCTTGAAAAAAAAAATTTCTAGTTGTCTAGTCTATGCTACGGAATGCTTTAGTTCATATTGCGTTTGATTACTTTTCTATTATTAGTCACTATTTCTTCTTTCTTTCTTTTTTTTTTTTTTTTTTTTTTTTTTTTTGGAACACTGATTTATACAATATATTTTCTAGTGATAGCCCTTTTCATTTTTTAAATGTTGGTATTGAGCAAAATTTGTCATGATTTTAGCTATTTTTTAAAATGGTATTTAAAAATTAGGGCCCGCCCCCCATTTCATGGTGTTTCGAATATCTGAACAAAATCCACTCACGGTTATATTTTATTTAAATACATATAATATAAAACTTTTTAATCGTGTTCTTTAAAAATGATGGCGTTCTATCAAAAAATGAATGAAAAAAACATTTCTAGAGCGAAATAAAATTTTAAACTTCCGTGATTTCAGAATTTTTATTATTATTTATCTGTTTTATCAAATTAAAATTCTAGCTGAGCAAGTCAGTCGTTGTTAATTTTTTTTTTATTCCAAAGAGTGATCCTTTCCGATGAACAAGAAAAAGTACCTTTAAAATATAATTATGTAGAAAAAAAGAAAATTATTTGTTTTTGTATTTTTTTCAGCTATTTTACGACTTCCGCTCTTTCTTTACTCTTTTTTTTTTTTTTTTTTTTTTTTTTTTTTTNTTTTTTTTTGTTTTTTTTTTTTCTTTTTTTTTTAAATTTGAAATCTATGAATATAAAAGATGCAGTTTTAGTTAGTTATACCCATCATTTCAATTCATGTCAATATAATGCTTTTTGAAATGTATTGTTGTGTTTTTGTCGGAGAAAATAGTCACTTCGTTAAATCATGAAAAATTTTTGGAATGAGTCATATGTAGCAGATACTCTGTAAGAATTTTCAAAATTTAAAAAAGAAAGCCAAAATGATCGGCACATCGCCAAAAGGGAGCAACGCACTTTTTAGACGGTCTATTTCTGTTTTCACTTCGACTTGGGGGCTGCGTAGCGTAGTTTTAATAATTTTCTCAGGTGAATTATCCAATCCTTTTATCATTTATTAAGGGTGATTTTTAAAAAAATTCGCTCTTGGTCACGTGGAGCATCCAAAGCGCAGAAGTGTGTTTTTCTTCAAGGTCGACCCGGCTCCTATCGATCGTTCACTCTCGTACACTGCCTGTGGAGAGACCAGACATCTGCTATTATTTCTGTGATAGAAGTGTGTAAAATTTGAAAACATATTTATAGGATTCTTCAAATATTAGAATGAGTGTTCTTTGAATAAGCTGTCAGGGAATTAAACCCTGTTTCATGTCTGCTGCGCCAAAGGTAAATTCTGAGTACCTTGCATTTATTACTCCGTGTGTAACGAATCCAGTTTTAGTGGGTTGCTAAATTTGTTTATTTCGTTTAGTGTTGTATTTTCTTTTTGATATTCCTCTTACTATTCTTTTTTGATGATGATCTTTTATTAACATGATTAGTATTATTTTAAAATTATATAAAGAATGTATATTTAATATTTCCTTTGCTTTAAAATAGGTATTCTTTTTTTTAATATTCCATGCTATTCCACTTATGTGCAATAGGAACCAATACAGTCCTTTTTTTCATTCGTTTATTGTAAAATTATGCATTGCTTTGTAGTTTGATGAAAGGTCAATGGGTTAATAAAGAAAAATTATAGTTAACACCCTGCTAATTATGTTTTCTTAATTCAACTTTAACATTATGGGTCTTAGTAAATAGTATAATCTTCATTATATATATTCCCTGCTATAGTGAACGAAATGTTCGGTGTCGTGCTATGCACGTATGTTATTTTTTGTGGGTAGAGTGAACTAAAAAAGTGACTATGAACTTCGACTGATTATTTTTCTTCATTTTTTAAAAAAATAATTTTGAAATATCTACTTCGAAATAAATACTTATACTGATTTTTATGAAGCATTTTTTCTTATTTGCTACTTTCATCTCACTTTTCCATCCCTAAACAAAGGCAGGCATCAGCTAAAGATAACAGGACGAAGAGTAATAAAAAGCAAGATGGGTCATTTATTTAAATAATGTATGATATAAAAGGTTGTTAAAATTGTTTCGGGTATGGTGAACCGAAATTTCGGTCCTTTGAAGGTTCACTATAGCGGGCTGTGTGTATGAAAACATAGAAGATTAATTTTTCTTCTCTTTTTGCATTATTCTTTATTATCTTCCATGTTTTCTTTGAACTTATTTTATGACTTGCACCTTATGTGCAGTAAATAAAACCTTTCACTCTTTTTTTTTTTAATCCTTTTTATTAGTAGAAAGTTTAAGGTAACAATACTTTTTGAGTTTCATGTCATCAATTTCCTGCAAGATAACATTTTCAATGCTCATGATAGAGTTCTTGAATCATTATATTTCTTAGCTTATTTTTTTTTAATTAATTTTAGTCTGCAGAATAAACGTTCTCTGCTACAGAAAAGAAATTTTAATTCACTGGTGCTTGAAATGTTAATTCGAGAAATGTTTTTCTAGAGAGAAATCTGTAAAATTTATTACAGTAAAGCATTAATTCTTTGCAATGGAAATTTGAAAAATGAAAAAAAAAAAAAAAAAATTTACGAATGATTTATTTGTTTATGCTCTCTTAAGCGATATTTTAATTGACTCATCAATGTATCAACTCTAAATTTTGTAACCTTGTGATATAACATCGAATATAAAATTTCAAGAGCGAATTTCTTTGTGTGTATCTCGTGTTTTACTTCTCTGCCCAATACTTTATATCCATTAACTGATTCTTTCTTGTCAAGCAAATCATTGTCTGTGCCCTAATCTATTCCCATGTTCTAAAATAGGAGTGCATAACTTGGGGGGCCAATCAAGGACCACCGACTGCTTACGTGTGGCCCGCGGGAACTTCTGAACACAATAAAAACTTTCTTTTAATTTGGTTTTTGTTTAAACATAAAATAAAATATTTAATTCAAATTTATATTACTCTAAAATGCTTATATTATTTGTACTATCATTCTGAAAGCTTCTTTTTGGTTAGAATTTATTTATGTGTATATCAGGGTTGGGTTTTTGACGTCAAAAAGTGGTTTTTGGCACAAGGGTATAATACTGGTTTAAACCGTCAAAAACTGAAGTTTGCCAAGAAAATATATAAACTTCAAAACTACCAACAGTTACCATGCATTATATTGAAATTTAATTATACTGTAGGTAATTAGCAGGTTTTAAAATATTTTTTAATTAAAATTAAGGTAAAATAACGAATTTAAAATCTCAGAAATTTATATTCAAATGCATGTGCAGAAAAATTTTGCACAAAAATTGTTTAAATATTTATATTTTGAAAAAAAAAAAAATTTTTTTTGTGATACTTAAGAAAATTAAAAGTTTATTACTATGCATTTTTGACATATAAGGAACATATAACTAATATTTATAAGGAACTTACAAGTTATGTTGTATAAATACAAACTTGATACAAGTGTATGAAAAAAAATTTTAATGTTATACCGAATATCTTTATTATCCAGTATGTTAATTTGAATTTAAAAGTAGTTATATTTGTGAATAATGATAAATATAATTCATATTGTTTATTATATTTATTTATAATTATTACACTTATCATTTTAAAACAATTTTTATCTCTTAATTTTTTTTTCTCCACTTGTATTAAGAATACAAATAATGCATATCTTGAAAGCAAGAAGTAATTATTCAACAGCTGAATATTTAGATATTCAACAAAACTATATAGTATTCAGCAAAATGAAATTCACAAGTATTTGGATAAACTAAATTTTCAGCATAGTAAATGAATAGGCTGAATATACTGTAAATCGACACTAACTACTCTGTGTATTTAACAGAAAGCACTTAAATTTGTATTGTCTTATGTTAAAAAGATTATTAAGAAGATTTAAAAGAATATTAAAAAGATTTTTCTTTAAAAGAAGATGTCTAATGTACAAAACTGCTAATGTTTATCTTTAAAAATGTCTAATTTTTAGTATAATCTATACTATACACTAAATTTGGTTATAAATAAATTTCTTAATAATATCACTGCAGATTTTCAATAACACATGAAAATGAATACATAATATTACAAAAGATGTGAGCTTTCAAAAGTACAAGATTTTGGTTACTATTCAAGATATAAGTGTTTCTTCAAAATTTTAAATTTATTTTTTCTAGAACATATTTAGAAACACTATCCTTTATAAAAAATATATAAATTTTATGTATTAATTAAATTTCACATATGAATATAGGTTTTTGACATTTTCGACAGTGAGGTTTTTGACATGACGGTTTAAACGATGGTTTAAACCGTCAAAAACTGTCACATGTCAAAAACCTGCCAACCCTGGTGTATATGTATATATATATTTGATAAAATAATTATTTTGAAAAATGGAACAAAGTTTAATTTTCTGCAAATATGTTAAATTGACTGATAAAAACATTTAGTGCTTAGGACACTTAATATTTATTTAAAAATTATCATATTTGCCACTAACATCACTAAATATCCCTGCGGGCCCTTCACTCAAAACGGTTGTGCACCCCTGCTCTGAAACATTTGTAAGTTTCTCAAAATAACTGTTTCTGTTCTAGAAAAATTCTGATCCGTTATTAATCCGAAGGATACGTTCTTCTGTAAATTGTATCCAGAATCCCAAGATAGAGGTTTTGACATAGTCTGCAAAATTACTTATGGTGCATTATTCGTTTCGAGAGTTTTTCATATTCTGAACGATGCATTATTTGGGGTAAATGCTCGGAGGAAACAGATGGATTTTCATTTTTAATGTTTTGATTTTTACCTTCACTGTCAGAGTTTGATCAAGGTTTCCCATTCCATTTTGTTTATTTTCGTCTTTTAAAAAATGGTGTATGATATTTCAGCCATGATATTCATGATATTAAACCATGATATTTCAGCTATACTTAACTATTTCATTTACTATAGCATTATTTGTTTTAAGTATGTTCAGCTGTACCTTTTCCAGCAATTAAAATTAGTATAGTTAGACTAACTTCACGCAGTGGTTGTCTCTTAATGTATTGTGTGTAATATGTACAGATTAGAGCAGCAACCCTGGAAATGTAAAATATGAATTCAGTTATTTGGTAATAAACAATAATTTTGCATCTCTCAGTTGACGTTTTCCTATGATTATAATTTTCAAATCGATTGTTTAAATACTTGGCGATGAGCATTCGAATATACGAGTATAAAAACCTGAATTTATATTATGCGTAATTTTATCATATACAAGCAAATAACAATTATTAATGAGGTCATTTGAAAAGGAGTTTCTATTACCCTTCTAATTATTCCATCATCTGCAACTTGTGATGAGCCAATTAATGTTTCAGTCGTTAACGCCTTTTTTTTATAATTAGGTTAATGAATTAGTTAGATTAATAAAACTTAATGTAATGAGACTTTTCAGGGGCCCTATCAGAACTCAGGGCTCGAAAAACCACCCGTCCTCGGCGGCCAAAAATTTCCCGCGTATAACAAATCTCTCGAATCCGACGTCCGCGCGGACGGCCATTTTCACGTTAATGTTCGTGATATATTTTCAATTTTTGTTGTCTTACAAGAGTCTCGCGCCTCACTTCACCTTTCAACTAATTCNCCTCTAATCTAGAAATCCCGTACAGCAACATACTGCTCATGGTGGATTGATGTTTTCTCTGTCTGGGAATACTGCAGCCGTTGAAAGGGGCTTTTCAGCAACGAACTTACAAAAGAACACATTACGTAAGCGTTAAACACAATTATGAACATCCACCTAAATCGAAAACCCCTTTCAGATTTCTATGCAGAAACCTCTGTAAATCGCTGGCTTGATTGTGGAACTGGCAAACGTCACATTTGATTCATTTAAAAAACGCAGTACCCCCGGATAAATTGACAGTCCAGATAACTTGACCTTTGTCATTTAAATTATTTCATAAAAGAAATACTAGGTTTTGCTATTAGTAACCTAGTATTTCTTTTATTACTNAACTTGACCTTTGTCATTTATATTATTTCATAAAAGAAATACTAGGTTTTACTATTAGTAACCTAGTATTTCTTTTATTACTGTATGATGTAATCCTAGTAACTACTAATTCATTGTGCAATTTATATAAATGTTAGTAATAAATAAGAGAAAATTATATTTTTATTTATTTAGAAGCTACGGGTTAGTTTCAAAGGAGGACGGGTACATTGTTAGACAAGTCGTCCTCGGGGACGGATAAAATCTCTGAGTTTTTTCGAGCCCTGCCCTGGACCCATCTTTACAAACAGCGTCACAAAAGCGGGACCCACTTGAAATATATAACTCGTAGCCTACGGGCAAGCTTCCACTTGTTTCTTTTTTTTTTCTCCCAAAAATGGGCAAATTTATCCATAGGGTACCATCCAGGGTTGGGGTTTAAGACGTTCTTAACTGGTTTTAGACAGATCACTTGGGTTTTACTGTCTTAAAGTGTCCAAAATCTTGAACTTTGGTAAAAGGTAAAAATTCTATATTTGTAACCATTGTACACCACATAATAATTATATATATACTAATAAATATTTGATATTTTTTTTACAATTTGCTTTAACTTATTAAAGGAAAGTAATGTAAGAAAAGATTTATAACTTTGGAAGCTCAACAATTCATTGAATAACAAAACATTTAAAAATATGCTTTTAATACTGATAAAATTATGTTTTTTGCCATAAGGATAATGAATACAATATTAAAAATAATAAACTTTTTTAATAAAACAAAAACTTGTCTTCATTTTGTTTCTTGTTCAACAGTTAACCTTTTATTTTTTTAACAATTGTAAATAAGTTTTGGACATTTTAAGACAGTTTTGGACAGGACTACTGAATTTAGCCAGTTTCTCCTGGTTTTTGTACATTTTAGGAAATTCCCTAAAATTTAATAAGTTTCCTTAAAAAATCCCAATTGATATAGAATTTTTGTACAGATTATTACTTGCTTGTTTGAATATTTAAGTAAGTATTACTAATACATAATGACTCGAACCTTTTTTATAGACATCAGTTGAAAACTTCTTTTTTTTTTGTTACAAAATGTTCAGTTTATTTTATTTTGAACTCTCTTTTTAAGTGAATGAAAGAAATCTTATAACTATCTTTGATGAATTGAATGCCTATTCATTTTTGAAATGATGAGTATACATAACATTTCAAGTATGTTTAATGTCAATCATAACTGGGAAATATTGCTGTTTTTTCTATTTTGATGGCTATAAAATTCCCTATGTGTAAAATATTTAGTACATTATGCAACAATTATCATGAAATTTATTATTCTTCGTAAAATCTACTGGATTTTTTCCTATCCATGTTGGCTGCTATGGATAGGCACCGATTTCCAAATGATATGATTTTTGTGCCCTCAATTGAGAAACCTAACATGAATTAGTTGTTGCATAAAATTCTTTGCAAAAATTGAGGTAACTCCATTTTAAAAATCGCACATACAGTATTATAGCATTGTGTTCATTCATGAACTTTTTTGTAATTGTTTCATTCATGAACTACTTTTAAAGGTGTTGAGGTTATTGGAGGGGCACTCTTCTGGAAACTTGATTTTCTCTGATTGAACTAAAAGTACTACTATTGTAGTTTATTTCTTTTTTTAAGTGAATAGAGAGGCCTGCATTCATATCCTGCTTCAGATTAAGATCATTTCATCTTTAATCATTTTTCAAAAGTGCTTTGAGCAATGCGTGTTTGCTAGCCCTCCTGATATTATGCTTGAACAAGAAATTTCTTATGGAAAGTAACCCTGTGCAATTTTTGCTACATGAAATAGTTATGCAACGATCAAAATTTATCGATTCTATAAACAGAGATGATTGTGCTCCGGAAAAAATGCAGAATTTCAGGATTTTTCGCTATCCGGAAGTTTCCGGAAATCCAAGGTTTAGGAGTTTCAGGAAATCAACGATCACATTTATCCCTAAAAGTTCTTGTATATTTTATTTAGAAATATCAGAACTAGAATTTATACTTAGCATCTCATTCATTTGTAAATATTTTTTCTGGTAGAATAATAGATGTGATTGGAGATAAAAGTAAACTTTTGCATAATTATTCATTTAAATGATGCTGCTAATAATTTATTTTGAATTTCATGCTTTTAAAATATCAATGATTTAAATTTATGAAGATATAAATTTTTTGAAATGCATCATTAATGACTTTGCTCGAGAAATGCTCAGGATTTTTGAGTTGGGCTCACAATCACCCCTGGAATTGTCACTGTGACTTTATTAGAGTGCAGGCATGATTTTTAAATAACTATTTCACAACTGTTTCTGAAAGATTTATCTGGTTGCCCCTCCCCCCTGCATAGATATTTTTTTTAACTTTAAAAAAAAAAATGTGGGCTCCTGGCAAATATTAAGATGTTATACATAAGTTGCTTTTTTTATTGTCCAAGTTAAATGTCCTTTCTGTAATCCAGGCTGAAATAAAAATGGGATTATTGAAACGATGCAT
>NC_092206.1:1460931-1477204 GCF_043381705.1 Parasteatoda tepidariorum | reverse complement strand
AATGAAAATCGGTTAATTTGTCTAAATATCTGTAATTATTGTGAAAAAATTTCTTACAGCAAAAATTTCAGGGTTTAACCTTTTTGTTAGCCTATTCAATGTTGCTTGTATCAGAGTTGGCAAGATTTAAAACAGGATGGATTAGTCCCCGGTTTAAACTGTCCAAAACCTTTTTATTCAAATTATGTCATTATTTTTTAAAAAAAAAAATATCGTGAAAAATGAAAGGTTAACTGTTGAACAAGAAACAAAATGACGACAAGTTTTATTTAAAAAGTTTATTATTATTTTTAATATCTCATTATTTATTCTTATGCAAAAACATAATTTTATCAGTATTAAAAGCATATTTAAAAGATAAGGTATTCACTTTTGTTGTTCATTGAATTGTGGAGCTTCAAAAGTCATGAATCTTTTCCTCTTGTATTATTCTCCTGTTAAAGTAAATTGTATTAAAAGTAATCAAATATTTATTAATATATGTAATTATTATGTGTACAGTGGTTACACATATAGAATTTTTACTTATGTTCTACAGAGTGCGTAGCGTTTTTAAAAGCTTTTCGTTTTTTAAAAGCCCTTAAATGTACTTTTTTCTTGAGGTGTTTTTAAAAAGTGCTTAATTTTCCCTTTTCCAAAATTAAGATTTTTCTTTTACCTTGTTGATTTTCGCCACGAATTGTGCAGAAAAACACTTGTTCACATTGTTCTATTCAACGTTTTCACAATTAATTCCCAATCTATTTCGGAGCATCATCAGACCATAGCTTATGAAAACGCCATTCGATTTGCATGATTCAAAAATTTTGACCATTGTCAAAAACAATGCCAAAAGAATTTTTTTTTTTGACATGACTGATAAAACCGTCAATTGTCAAAAACTTACCAACCCTGCCTAATTATGATAGTGCTTATTTTTTGTTGAATAATTTGGCTACGTACCCTGTTCTAGGTTTTGTACACTTTAAGGCAGTAAAACCCCCCAAAGAGTTTATCTTTAGTGGTTTCATTCCACCTATGATTATTATGTATTTCATATATTGTTAAATTAACAAGAAAAGAAAAGTCATTTGTTGTATTTTATTTCAGTTGTGCCTAGTTTTATTTCATTCCTGACGGTTATTTTTGGTGTGTGTGCCATGGCAGCCACAAGGCGTTTGCAGAAGGAGCTTCAGGATATCCGAAAGGCAAACATGAAGTGCTTTCGAGACATCAGGGTAGACGACACAAACATCTTGAGTTGGCAAGGACTCATAGTGCCAGATAGTGCTCCATACAGTAAGGGTGCCTTCAGGATAGAAATTAACTTTCCTGCCGAGTATCCATTTAAGCCACCCAAAATATTATTTCGTACTAAGATATATCATCCCAACATTGATGAGAAAGGTCAGGTCTGCCTGCCCATCATCAGTGTGGAGAATTGGAAACCCGCAACTAAGACAGATCAGGTGATTCAAGCCCTCGTAGCCCTTGTCAATGAACCTGAACCGGAACACCCTCTACGAACTGATCTTGCCGAAGAGTATAGCAGGGACCGTAAGAAGTTCTTTAAAAATGCAGAAGAATTCACAAAAAAATTCTCCGAAAAGAGACCATCCGATTAAAAATTATTCTACCTTATGTTATGTTTTTCTTTTTTTTTTTCTTTTTTTGTTTTTTGAAGCAAATGAGACACTGGAGGACTCAGTATATATTGTGATCTTTTCAATATTAAATAATTTTTTAGTAACTAATTATGTAATTTAATTAGCTTGCAGTTAGATTATAATTTATCCACACTCTCTTTTTATTTTTTAAAGGAAAAAAAATTTTTGAATCGATTTTTTTTTGTGCCATTTTTTTTTACGTGCTTAATAACAATTTAGTGTTGGATGATTCTACAGGTATTTGTAACTATGCAAATGTTTTTTTTATTTTATTTTCCAAACTTTCAACGAAGAGGTAATATTGTATTGTGTGATGCACATATTTTGAGTGTATTCTATTTACATTTAAAAAAAAAGAAAAAGAGCCTGATTGAAGCAGCCGTTATATGCTCAAATGTAAACTGCATGTGTGTGTGTTAAACAATTATGAAAGGCTAAATTGCATCAGTTTCACTTAGAGGTTTCTTCATCATAATGTATAAAAACAGTTTTGAACACTTTCTGATGTTTGTTTTATAGCTTCCAATAAAAATTATATTTCATCTTCTTTGTCCTAAATTTATTTCCTTCATTCAAAAATGAATGGCTTGAGATAGAGAGTTGCCCTTATTTTTGAAAGAACAAAGGAAAAAAATATTTTAAAGCAGTTGATAAAAATAATGTAATGTCCTTTAATAATGTCCTTTTTTAAAGGCTATTTTTCGATGGCTCTGTCGTCATATAAAAATGAGGCTTTTTACGAATAATATGCTATTTTTATAACTGCTGTGAGTTTGCAACTGTTATAGGTCAAGTTAACAGGGCCTGATTATCGTCTAGGGCCTTTAGGGGGGCCTCAAAAATTAGAAAAAAGTCCACAATATTACATATAAAAGAAATACAGTTTATCTCACAAAAGGCATTTCGAATATTCTTTGTATTGTGATAAATCCTGTAAACATTGCACGAATCAATTTCGAAAGTACAGCTGATTTGGTGCAATTTTTACTCAATGGTTTAAGGAAATGCGATGAGAATGCATTTTTGCAAAGTCTCTTATAAAAGAATAGTGTCAATAAGAACTAAAAGCTTAACAAATATGTAAAGCTGTAGGTGGAAGAAGGCTTTTAGCAAAAGTCACTGACTTCAATTGTTTGTGGTCATCAAAATATTTGTTGTTTTATATTTTGCTTTAATATTTAGATGAGTAAACTTTGTCTTAGAAAAATAATCTTCAATTGTCTACTTTCTAAATTTTTTAGAATGTTTTTCTTGAATCATGCAGTTCAATAGATTATTTTTATAGTTAGGACTATTCTACAGAAATTTAATTTCAAAATATTTTGTTAGGGGGCCCCTAAAATTTTGTGGGCCTGAATTAGTCTTGATCGGTCCCTGCAAGTTAAGCCTATGTAAAGCCAGCGCTGTCTTCGCATATTTTGAAAATGGCGCAAAACGTTAATATGGAGATAAGCCACAGTTATGTGAAAATGAAAATAGTTTGTGGTCTGAATGAAAATCGATATTTAAAAACTTACTCCACATTACCTAGACCCGCAAAAACTGAATACGGCAGTAATTTTGATAATTTTCATCTAAGTGGAAAAATGTCGCCACTTAGGCGATTTTTAAAAAGGTTTAATACTTATTATTTAAGTTATTTGTGTGTTCTAAAACCCAGATAATTCTTCACGGCAAGATTATATCGTTTAAAATCATCGCATTGCTTCAAGCGTAAAGCAGTTTAAAACTGAGCCTTTTTATTTTCCTTGGAGACAAAGCTTCGAAAAACAGCTTTAAAGCAGAGAAATAAAGGCATTTTTAATTCATGTATGATATGCTTTTGTCCCCTGCACTTGGTATCAGCAACTCTGTTGCATGGCGGTGAGAGCTGCAGCTAATTTTTCATCGCAGATTTCTTATAATTTTAACTTGAATCTTAGAGTTCAAAATGTGTGAAAAGCTTTTTCTTTTTTCCTCAAAAATTTTGGTCACAAGATGACAGGTTTTGTAGATATATTAATCCATTTTAGGATTATAGTATGAAAAATGTAAATAAAGAATTTTTATGAATAATTTTAACTTCTTTAAATGTGCAAATTTGTCTTTATGAAATATAAATTGGCAATTATAGTTATTTAATGAGGAGTGTGTTCAACGTAAAATTTGTTACCCGGCTTCGGAGAGATTCAGTTAATTAAAAAAAAAGTGGTTGAGATCAGACATGTTGATTCTATCCGCTATGAAAGATTCTGTGTTCTATCTATTCATCTAAACGAGTACTTATGTTCAACTCCATAGCCTTGTCATTTCGAACCCAATCCAGGAGACAAGGGAATTCTTGGATCAAGTATAGGGAGAAATTTGCCTTCATGAAGGACTTTTTGATAGAACTAACCGCATTTGCGTCACCTCCCACAGTTAGCCAGACGGCAAGGGGACTCTTAACTCATGATCTGTCTACTACTGAGGCTATTTATGTCAGCATTGGTCGGTGCAACCTGAGAATTCGTATCGACCAACCATTGCTGAGATTCGAACCCGCATTCACCTCATTGCAAGGCGTACGCTCTATCCCCTGAGCCATCACGATTCAATCGTATAATTTTTAAAAAAATCTTACAATTTGAGTCGATTTTAAGAATAAATATTTATCTACGATACCAAGCCTAAAAAACCGATGTCCTTTGTAAGCCAATTATGTCTAGAAGCAGCTGTAATGATTTAAAAAAAACTGATAAACGATTATTAATCTACGAAAATAATATAAAATTCACTATATTATTTTATAGATTTCTAACCAATCAGTTTCATAAATTTTTCTAAAAAATATTTAGTTGCACTACACTGTCGAATTAAGTTCCTGTTAATGCATTTCATAGGAACTAACGTTATTCTGTAGTATGTTTTGCTGTGTCGATAATTTTTACTTGGAATCTGGTATAATACACCACAAACGTGAAATTTGCAGGACGGATAAAGCATGTGGTACGTAAATGATCAGCGCATTCATTCAGAGCAGGCATCGACACCTACAATATGTATAAAAGAAGAGATTGAATTTAAGCGTTGTTCTTGTGTAGAAAAATTATGCCTCGTGTAAGAAGGAGAAATACCTACCAGTCTGATTTTGATCGAGCTCGAATGGTGGCCTACCGGGATTGTGGTTAATCATTCCGAAGTATTGCTGGTCGAGATCCCATGACTCGATGCCCAGGAGAATAAATGCTGCTCTGAGTACTGATTCCTCAGGAACCAAATTTCCTGAAAATTTAATCACTTATTCATCCAACTATAATGTTAAATATTCTGTTATTTGCCGTCCTTCCTGGTGTAGCAATTTTAATGGCCAGTAGTGTAGATAACAAATATGAGTGTGACCCGGACTCTAGAATGAAGAAATGTTTCACACATCAAAATAAGGTCACGAGGAGATTCTAGGACCAGTTAAAAACTTAAAATAAAAAGATGTTTGAACAGTGTGTCCAATACAAGTATACAGATTTTATGAATAATCCATGTTACACTTTAGTAGGATTGAAGTTTTATTT
Organism: Parasteatoda tepidariorum; assembly: GCF_043381705.1. Taxonomy (NCBI): domain Eukaryota; kingdom Metazoa; phylum Arthropoda; class Arachnida; order Araneae; family Theridiidae; genus Parasteatoda; species Parasteatoda tepidariorum. The sequence goes on along the minus strand of NC_092206.1, from coordinate 1,472,028 downwards.
TAAATTTTGATTATTTTTCAAAGCAATTATTACCCTGGTTTTGGACTGAATGTTTTTCTAAAACCTTTAATACTGAAAATAGTTAAAAACGACACCTGATGAAAACGATCATCAAATTAGAAGGGAAAAAAATTATTTACAAGTAAATTTTTAATTGTAAAAATCACAACACTTACCTGCTTTATAAATCCGGAGAATTCCAAAATGAAATGCTCTTCATTTGAAAATTTTTATTTTCAAATAATATATGCATAGATTATAACATTAACAACTTCATGATATAACATTAATTTGACATACCTACAAGAAAATTTTATAATTGTAAGATCTCGATAGAATTTCAATATGTAACTTAAAAACAGAATAGCTGAATTCTAGTTGAAATTTATCATTCAAAATTAGAAAATACTCACCAAAAAACACGATACAAATTTATTAGTAATCGGCACAAACGATACTAATACAAATAATTCGGATGATTCTTTATTGTTGTTTTCCGAATTATATAGATACAAAAATGTATACTATTCTATGAAGCAGAAGAATATTCTATAGCTGCTACAGCTCTGCACATTCTGAAATCACATTTATTCATTTTAATGAAGTATAAGCAATGTTGACTTAACTTCAATTTATTATGAATTGAAGATAAAAAAAAAAATGTATTTTACCGTCATACACACATTTGTAACAGTATGCGAAATCGGAAGTTATCGGTTGCAAGTTTGTTTTTAAAAGAAAGGAAAAATTGAGAAATTGATTCTCAAATGTTAGGCGCGTTCTGTTTTAAAATGATTCTGCGATGTTCTGGCTCATTTTTTCAAGTTCTGCCTTTTTCTTAGGGAAATTTTGCTGCTAAAAAAAGCATTCTTATCTACCAATGATTCTGATAGAACTAAATGAAAACTTAATAAATAATAGCCTGAAAATATCTTTCCCGCTAGAGGGCGTATTGTAAGTCGCATCAGAGTTTCAAGTCGATATTTTTAAAAATTATAATTTTTTTTATATAAAATGTTTAATAATTATAATTTCAAGAAAGAACATTTTCTTAATATGCTGATAGAAACAAAATGGAAAAAACATCAAGCATGCAATTACATATGTGACACAATAAGAAGTAATAAGCGAAAAATAATTTTATTTTAAATTTAATTTAGTTTAAATTTCTCCTATTTAAATTTCAAACGATTTTTATCTCTTTTGAGTCTTTCATATTTTTGATAAAAATTTCGATACAACTGTTATGATTTGTATCTGGCAGCATCTAATGTCTCTCTTGCTTATTTTATTAAATTTTTTTATATTTTACTTGTTACATCTGGTCTGGTCAAGCGTGGGCCTATAAAATGAAGGATTCGAAAGAGGTAAATAAATTTTTCTTAACAATACTCAGGGCCAGTAAATTAGCCAAATCGATTTTATTCCGAATTATTTTATAAAATACAAATTCAACTAAAAGTCATTTTGCAGTTATGGAGGAGCAATGAATGGGAGGGCGAATTGTAAACATGCAAAAATAGTTGAATACTGCTCTTCATTTGAAAAAAAACGCTTCACGAGAAACGTGGCTTTTCAACTATTTTCTTTCTATTGCTATAAACGCTTAAACAGAATTTCAGAGAAGAACAAAATGTATTTTTGAAAAACTTTTTGTATTTTAAATAATAGACCCCAGCAGCAAAATAACCAATATTGGCCCTACATAGAATTTTCCGTTTCACCCGATATTTTATAGCCACTTGACAAGAAATATTGATGCTATATAGAATTGTCACCCGATATTTTATATCCATTATTTAGCCGGTGTAGGTTCTATATTGGCCAGTAGGCCCTATATCAGCCCTTCTAGGAACAATATTAAAAAATCTAGACATCCCAAAATTGATTCCTTGCCTCCCTCACACCTATTAAACCTGGGGTCTGTCCAGACATTTTGTGAATATAAAATAAACGTTAAGTCACATTCTATCAACCAGGGCCCTGCTTTTGTGAGTTTGTGCCAATAGGGCCCTGTTATTGCAAAAAAACTTTTTCAATGAGTTTTTAAATTGTGAAGACATACAAGACTAAGCTCAACACTGTAAAATAATAATTTAAAAAAATAAACAGCAATTGCTGCTATTAAATTAGAGATGCAACATACAAATATTTAGCCTATACTGCTGAACGCAGAATATTCATTTCGGACGAATAAAGGAAGAAGCGTCTGCCGAAGACAAAACTTAGTTCGTTTACATCCGTCTTTCTTTGCCCCGAAAACCACACACGTAACCTATGACGTCATCGGTAGCGGATCATTTATAAGCAAAATGGCGCTCTATCTATAGGTTAGAATGTTAATTAAATACAGCTCATCGAATTTATTGTAATATAATTTTTGTCGTCTTCATTTAGATTAATTATTTGTTCATGTATTTTATTGTAACCCTGATATATATTTTTCTTTTGCGACGCATAATTAGTTTATGTTCTGCATAGCTGTCTCAGTAAAATACGTAGCGAAAGAATTCAAAACTTTGTGAAAGAATGTGTTCCTTAAGAGAATTGATATGCTTGGCTTACTCAAAAAAGAATGGAAAGAACAGTCGCTAACTTAAACAAATACCACGTTGCAACAACCCATGAGGATTGAGATATCCACGCTTCATCACCCATTCTACTTTATTCTCGTCGTTTTTACATTTAGCACACCGTCTCCTCTTTTTGGATAATTTTATTTTATCAACTAAGTCCAAAATGCAACCCCAACCCTACTAAGCATCAAGCTATTTATTTGTCAAAAATGAATTACGTTGTTTGGGGCTGTTCAAAAAGTACGTACACAAAAATGGAGAAATTTTAAACCCCTCCCCCCCCCTTCGTACATTACCGTACGTAAGGTCTTACTCCCCCCCTTAGAGTACGTACATTTTATTAGTCTACCCCCCTCTTTCATAAAAATTAAAATAACTATGTTTTAAATAAAATTAAATATTTACTTAAGGAGTGTGTAGGATAAAGTCAAATTTAAATTTGGTGTATGTTTATAAAGTACGTACTTTGTATAATACCTCCCCCCTTCCCCATCGTACAAAACCGTACATAATAGCAAATCCCCCCCCTTCGGGATGTAAGTACTTTTTGAACGGCCCCTTTATGTTCTTTGTTAATTTTATGCAGAACATCTGCTTGGAAATAGAATTTCAATTTAAAGAGCATTTCAAGATCAATGAACATCCAGAGCCAAAAAAGGCAGGGGTCCCCAAATCGAATAGAAAGTCTATTTTAGATTTCCTTCTTTAATAAACTTTTTTTAAACTATCAGTATAGTGTAAAACCGTCAGTTTTATCTTAGTTTCTTCATTAATCTATCGTATGAATACAAAAAATCTATATTTCTTAAGTCCATAACTTTCTACTACGGAATTCAGTTAAATTTTCGTAATTACGATGAACACATTTGCCCAGTTAAAAGCCTGCATTTTTACATATCTCAAAATGCGATAAAATACGGGCTACTGATTTTCTTAATTGAGGCAAAAATTTAGCTGAATTCGGCCCTAATGTCAACAAGGATATGAATTTTTCGCAGCTAGATGACAACAATCAGAAAACTGCATTCCGCATGATGAACATAGAATTGTCAGATAATCAATAAAATGGACAGAACGATATTTCGTCGGACCATTGGAGGGGACTTGATAGCTATTTTAGGTTATAGTCAATATTATATGTATAATGAGGAGAAAAATTTAAATAACTCCAAGAAGTTCAATTCTTTATTACTGAGGCAGTGTGGCGGGCAAAGAAATTTTTGCCCCGGGGCCCCAATTAGGCTATGAACATCCATATAAAAAAAAATTTCGGTATCTTATTTGTCCAGATTTTATTACTTTAAATGCAATGACATATATTTATTGTTCGTGGTCAATGCATTGGAGAAAAAAAATTGCTGATGATCAAGAAGTTGTCATGTCAATGTACAGGAGTCACTCTTTGCTCAGAACCGCAATGGCGGTTTTGTTCCTGAAAATTATTTAAACATTCTAAAAAATGGTCTAGAAATATTATATTTTTCGATCAGACTATAATAGATCTAAATAGAACAGACTTTTTTTTCTTCTTTTTTTTTAATGATTGTGTACTGAAATTTGTTATTTTTGGTTTGCAATTATTTCATAGAAGTTTTTAGTAAAAATAATTTCATGAAGTAAATAATTGAATATTCAATATCAGGGCTCGAAAAACAGCCCGTCCTCGGCGGTCAAAAATTCCCCGCGGACAACGAATCTCTCGAATCCGACGTCCGCACGGACGGCGATTTTCCCGTTAATGTTCGTGATATATTTTCAATTTTTGAAATCTTACAAGAGTCTAGCTCCGCACTTCTAAAATGACCCTCTAATCTAGAAATACAGCAACATACTGCGCATTGTGTGTGTGGTGGAATTGATATTTTCTCTGTCTGGGAGTAGTGTTGCGGTTGAAAGGGGCTTTTCAGCAATGAACTTACAAAAAAACACATTACGTACTGGTCTTAAACAAGAAGCGTTAAACGCGATTATGAGCATCTACCTAAATGGAAAACCTCTTTCAGATTTCTGTGCAGAAACCTCTGTAAATCATTGGCTTGATTGTGGAACTGGCAAACGTCATATTTGATTCATTTAGAAAAAGCAGTACCCTCGGATAAATTAATATTCCAGATAACTTGACCTTTGTCATTTAAATTATTTCATAAAAGAAATACTAGGTTACTATTAGTAACCTAGTATTTCTTTTATTACTGTATAATGTAATCCTAGTAACGACTAATTCATTGTGCAATTTATATAAATGTTTGTAATAAATAAGAAAAAATTATATTTTTATTTATTTAGAAGCTACGGGTTAGTTTCAAAGGAGGAAGGGTACATTGTTGGACAAGCCGTCCTTGGGGACGGGTAAAATTTCTGAGTTTTTTCGAGCCCTGTTCAATATATAATATCTGATTGAATTCCTTGCGCGTTTAACTCTCTGTCAGTATTCACTTTATATTTTAATCCTTGTAATGATATATTGTAAAAAAAGACAATAATTTTGATGGTTTAAAAAGTTTTTTTTTTTAATGAAAATGAAAAACGATTTTCTTGCAGTGAATAAATATTTTATTGAACTGACAGCAGTCAGTGAGTGGGTAGGTGACCTCTTGGATCAGTCTGCGTAGGGACCGAGGGTGTGCGATAGGGGTCCTCATTAAACTGTTCTATGGTAAAGTGCTCGACTTCGCGTGGAGGTCGTCGGTCTACGGAAACGGGGGTGCCATCCCCTCTGCAGACGATCAAAATGGTGATGGCATGTCTTCGGATCATCCTCGGGGATGTTTCCCAGATCGTCGCCAATAGCCCATTGTGCAGGTCTAGTGTGACGTAAATGAACTACAACAACAACAAATTCAAAGAAAATATCTTACACTCACTCAAAAACTATTTACATTCCAAAACTATCACATGGCAACCACAAAGCTCTACTTATTGCCATTTACAAACTGGCATATAATGGAGTAAATTATTTTGCAAAAAATACGGTGCGCATAAGTACATAATATCTTACACGGGTAAAGAAGGTAGTAAACGACAGCGGTTCTCATATGGTGTTCCTAAGAACCCCTGGGCTCCCTAGAAAGGAGACAGGGGTTCCAAGAGTTAGGACAGCATTACCAGATATGAAACCCTATATTATAGTTAAACTCTGTCATTTGACTTTCTCACGTTGAAATTGTCCCGCACTGATCGTTAAGACACGGTTTCCAGTTGAACGCCGAAGTGAAGCATCACTGGCTGCGGTTAGTGTGCGGGTGTTTAACCACTTGGATTAGTCTGCGTAGGAACCGAGGGTGTGCTGTATCTGTCCTCGTTAAACTGTTCTACCGTAAAGTGCGCGCAGGTCGTCGGACTACCAAAAGCAGAGGATTGCAATATCCTGTCTTCAGATCATTTTTAGGGATGTTTCCCAGACAATTGTGCAGCTCTAGTGCCACATAAATAGCCTACAAGTAATTTCGAATACCAATAATTGTAAAAATAATTACTGCACGAATACTGTTGTACATACACTTAACTACGCTGTATGCTTATGGGAATATATACACAAACGAGCATTATATATAAATGATTGCATGAAGAGGTAAAAAAAAGTTACATGCTTACATACGTTGTTATTGCATAGTATGTCCGTACTTACGTACATTGTATGCACAAGTGCATGTACAATGTATAAATTGTGTGGATATGTATACATAAGTAGTACGCACAATGTTTATTAGTATGCATGAATGCAAATGTACATACAATATATGCAAGAAACATATATACGTAAGAAAACTTACGCATGTGTGTACAGATGCACATACGTATAGGTACATTATGTACGTATGTACATAATGTACCTATACACATAAAATGTATATGTGTGTATGTAAAAATATACGTACGTACAAATGCGTACGTATATGGGTGATTCTCACGAAACATAACAATTCGGACCAAAAAATTTCTTCAAATTTAAAGTCTTCAGAATAGTAATCTAAAATTTTTTTTGTATACTTCTTTAGCTACACTTATTAATATCTTATAGACAGCAGTGTAGTTTATTGACATTTGCTCGAGAAAAAAAATAAAATAGAAATTCACCAAATCTTGAATGCCAGGAGAATGACATGTTACCTTAGAAGTTAAAAAAACAGCCATTTTAAGTAAATAGTAAGTAACTCAACTTAAGCCTTTATGTTAGATGGACCATAAATTGCTTAAATTAATTCTTTTTATCCACTGTAAAAAGAAACAAAGAAATTTTTGTTGCTGATAAGTACAGAATAAAATTGTGTATAATAATCAATTATTATTTAATAAATAAATAACTTTGATTACATCCAAGCATATTACAATCATACATAAACTAGGTATTAGGTCAATATTTGCTTTCCCTCTTTACAGTATTAGCAGTTAAAAAGAATTTCTGGTAACACTCCAATGTCCTGGGATTCATAAGCCAAGAAAATGACAGCCAGGATAATGACAAATTCGCCATTTTATAGCATATAACTTTACTTTAATTTAATATTTTGGCCGAAGACGTTTGTATTCTGCAGAAAACAACAGTAATTCTTAAAATAACTCAGATAAATCCATGTAGTTTTTGTTATTAATGATTTCAAGAAGCCAGGAAAATGACAGCATAAAAACCTACTCACCTAACATAAGATATTGATTCCTGGCGCTATCTATTTTGGTTATAAATCACTAAATGAAAGTAGCCAGGAAAATGACAGATTTTTATGGGACAAACAAATTATTGTCAGAAAAAATTATTTTAAACGAAGTTTTAGTAAACAATACCCTCTGCGTATACTCTAGAAATGGTTACATAGGATAAGATTTAAAAAAATTAGATTTTGAAAAATGTATAAGAAGTTTTGAAGCTAATTATTATTGGAAATATTGTTTGTGACATGCCAGGAAAATGACATTTTGATATTCAATTAAATTTTTTAAACGGATAACTACAAACCCTGACCTTATAATTTGCCAACGAAACAAGGCATTGAACAGATACTAACAAATTCAAAACTTTTTCCAGAGAAGACTCAAAGACCAGGTAACTCAGTGCATTGTTAGATGACTTCCTATTGTTAGGTAGTAAGCTACTGTTACCAATCAATCGAAATTAAAACGATTCAAATCTTATTTTTAAAAAATATCTATGAGATGTTCCTTCACTGGTTGGTTTACCCTATATCAGGGAGGGGCAAACTTTTTTGATCGAGGGCCAAAAATCGAGAAAAAACAGTTAGGTGGGCCAAGTCAAAACTTCTAAAAAAAATATGATATACGTTTTAATTTAGATATTTGATGAGATTAATGAAACTGGTATTTCATTTCCTTATATTGGTTCCAAGTGAGATGTGCTAATTTTAAGGAACGAGGCTAACAATTCTAGTTGTTCAAACGAAAAACAATTCTAGTTGTTCACATGACAAAGATCTGTCCAAGTCCATTTATCATTGAACGCATGGCACTCTAAATCAACTTAGGGTTTTTTAGTAGCTTTTTTGGGGTTAAAAAAGTTTACAAATAAGTCAAAAAAGCACTAACCATTTTATAAATTTTATAATTTCACAATTATTTACATTACGTGTGCAATTTTTCCATACCCAATAAATGTTAGAACTCACGCCGGCAGAAAAATCCACTCGTTGGAGCTCAAAATGCGCAATCTGCCATACGTGAAGTGCAATTCACCTACAGTAGATTCCATATGTCTGCTCCTCGAGAAAGACAGACCCTCGTTGGAACCAATCTACGTCTATTCTATAAAGAACTTCTACTTTCAACATTTTACCAATTGAAGCTGTCTGTGCTAACTATTTCCATCAATTTATGCTTTGTAGAACAAAAATAGAGAAAGTAAAAAGGTCATCAAAACTTTGTAAAAAAAGAAAGAACAAAAAAAAACTTTTAACAAAGTAGACAAGAAAATGGAGTTAAAATTCTTTCCGCGGGCCGGATAAAACCTTCCGGTGGGCCACAGTTGGCCCACGGGCCGTAGTTTGCCCATCCCTGCCCTATATCGTCTTAATCTTAAAAGAAATTTCCGGAAGTGTTTCGCAGAACTATTTTACCAACTATTTAATTAAATTTCAACATTTTTAAAAATCTTATTCTTTACCCTTTCGCGTTTATTATTTCCTCATTAATATACTAATCAATTTTTTTAGTACCTTAATTTAGGTTTTCTTTAAAGTAAAGTTCCTTTCTAAATTATAGTCAAGCTTTTTTTTAAAGACTTATATTGCTCCAAGGGATCTACTCAATAATTTCGCTATTTCCAGAATGAAATCTGTTTGATCGAAACATATTATTCCTTGAAAATTAAGACGAGGAAAAAATTAACTTTTATTATTTATCTAAGCTTATTCCATTTATAACGGTATTAAGGTTAAGGATATGCGATGAAAGCCCAGTTTACTATTATACTATAAATGCATTAAATCATGTAGCTNCAAGGGACCTACTCAATAATTTCGCTATTTCCAGAATGAAATCTGTTTGATCGAAACATATTATTCCTTGAAAATTAAAACGAGGAAAAAATTAACTTTTATTATTTATCTAAGCTTATTCCATTTATAACGGTAAGGTTAAGGATATGCGATGATATGCCAGGATATGCCAGTTTACTATTATACTATAAATGCATTAAATCATGTAGCTTAAATAATTTATTTCAAGCAAATTATTTAATAATTTTAAGCAAATAAAGGTGTAAAAATAAACTCGATTGAAAGATTCCGAAAGTATACCCTAAAATATATGTAGAATAAACTTTGAAATCGATATATAAAAAATACCTTTTCAAACAACTTCGAGTAGGACAGGAAAGCTAACTTGCTTTAAATAGTTGTTCTTGTAACTATTTAATTTCGATTCCTGGTGCTGGGGGACGTTCCATTTTCACATTCGCCTTTCGAAATTTCAATTGTAAACGGAATTTTTTTATGTCCTTAAATTAAAATGTTAAGGCTTGCAGCAAAAAAAAATTGTACTGCATTGATTTTTTAACAAAGCAGTGAATTATTAATTTTTTCAATCTAAGAACCTGTGCCTATAACTTATGTAAAACTTATTTTAATATCGAGTGAAATAATTTAATATGTTGTGTAACTAAATGGATAATCCCTAGAAACTGAATTGAAATATAAAAACTTCATTGATTTAAAAAAATAATAGATAATAATAAAAATAGACATGTTTTGAGCGTACAATAATCAAAGTCACAAGTTATTCAAGCCTGACAAGTCGAATGGGCGATTATATTTGAATGCTCGAAACTTGTTAACTTTTACTACCCACTTCATATGTTTTGAAGCCAGTTGACTTTTTATTGTCAGTTATACTGTTTTACAGTTGGGTCTTGATCATTATTTTGATAAGGATTTTACACTCGTTAAAGTAAACATATGCATTTTAATATTTTAACAGGATTCATGTGGTCTTTAAAAACGTAAGAACATCAATATTGTAAAAGTTATATTTAACTTAAAAATTAAAATTTTGAGACCAGATATTTTCAGTTAATGAAATTAAATATTTTATCTTTTAAGTTTTTGTGCCCCTATTTCAGTATCTTAAGTATTTTACAAGCTCTGTTTAGAAAGAGAGTATCAGATATACATAAGGACAAACAAAAATAATCGTAGGAGCATTATTTGATGGTAAATGTAGCTTATCGTAATTGAAGAATATGCTGTACGGCACTTAATGGTGAATTTGCGAAAGTAAGTTTCAGAATGTAACGAAACATGAGGATGCTATTTTCTAATCATCTTTATCCAAAGAAAACCATGAAACCTAAATATCAAGCAGAATGAAGCGATTTTTTAAACAATTAATCATACAATATGCAACATATTATTTCAATATCTTATTCCTAAACATAACATATTTCAATGTTTTTAAAATGCCACTAAACGTTCAACAATTCCTTGAGTTATAGAAAAAAGAAATATCGTAAATTATAGAAAACTCTGTGAATGTGCAATAGAATTACTATACAATCTGCATCTTATTTTTCAAGCACTTTTTTTCCCTTCAAACTTTCTTGCCTAGAAGACTCGATTAAAGCTGTAAAAATGATAATCCCTAAAATTTTGTATATAGCTATAATAAGTTATGTTAATTTGATTTTAGTATAAAATCCTCGAATAAATATAGCAAAAAGAACATAATCTAAATAATATCAGATAAAAAGTTCATGTGTTTAAATTCTGAAAACTCAGAACATAATAAATAATTTATAAATCGATTCAAATTTTCTTTTCAAAGGGGATTAAAATAATTTTTTTTTTGCTTTTTGGACAGAAATCAGCTTAAAAATTGTCTATTGCCTAGAAACTTCTAGATATTTTCTATTAACAATTAATAAGACCTCTCCAAGCAATCACAGAACTTTATTTCAATTTTTTTACGATCAGATTTTGGTTGCCTAGCAACCTAGTAAAATTAAGCATTCCTCTTTTGAATTAGTCAATGGGTTATCTTAAAATATTCATTTGCGCAGGCTACCACCACTGACCAT